>NC_046968.1:24616339-24637097 GCF_009769545.1 Cyclopterus lumpus
GTAACCAGAGGCAAGAGCCCTTGACTTGCTGCCCCCACAGCCGCAGCCAAGGCAGCCATTTAAGTTGTGATTAAAAATTAATGGTTGAGTGAGGATCATCGGGAGTGAGGGAGCGCAGGGGAGGTGGGCAGCAGAAAAAAGAGAGAGACAATGCGTGAGCGAGAGGATAGGCTGTGGAGAAAAGGGGAGCAGGCCCAGGCAGCAGCTGCTCCCTGATAGAGGGTTGGAAGGTCTTCTTAACAACTCCGCTGTGTTTAACTGCTCCGCTCACACCCCACCATGAATATTGCATTACCTCACTATAGGGCTCCTTGTGTTACCCCCACTGAGTGTTGAGCTGCAGCCACAGCGTCCACGTTGAGCCAGCCCCCACCGGGTGAGGGGAGGCATCCACATTAAAGCAGACACACACACACACACACACACAATCCAGACCAGCGCGCACACACACACACCACGTAATTGACAGACTGATTCGGAGAGAGACCCCTGTTTCATTGCATGTCACAAGCAATTAAGTTCAGCCCCCCAAAAAAATATTCGCCGGCCATTTCCAACCATTGTTACTACTTTATTTTTTATTTTGTTTGTCATGTTATGAAAACGACTTCCAGTTACCGAGCAGAAAAGAGGACGGGGTGATGGTTTTTCACCAAACGCACAAAACGCACGGGCCGTAGTCGTTGTAAACGGCGGCGTTTTTAATACGTTTCAGCTTTTCTGAAGAAAGGTCAGTGGAATAAAGGGCAATCGGTTTGGAGTCTGGCCGGGTCGACGCAAGGCAACGGCAGGCCCGACTCCCCGGCCGATTCTTTAAAAAGAAACAGAAAGACCATGAGACCACACAAGGTCCTGACCTTGACTCCACCAGATGATGAGTAGTGGCACTTACAGCCCGGCCTGCCCTTTTCTTCCTTCTGGCTTCTTTCTCTGTACCGTTTCATTACAGCATTTCTCAGAGTCCATTACCCGCTGATACGTGCACTCATTCAGTTCTGCCAGCATTGCTCCCCTGTAGTATAGCTCTTTGGGGGATTGCAACTCAAAGTGCTCTGATTGGAATAGCCAGCTATTTAAAAACAGAAAATAAGAGTGAATGGTTTGTTTGTTTTATATTCCAAAAAAAAACGAGCTTCAATTTTGGTAGATTTGGCCATCGTTCTTATCGGTTATGGTGATGATTTTGTCTCCAATTAGGGCTGGGCAATAATTCAATATGATAATCCGTTTTTCAGCAGATTCATATCCTGTTGAAATCCTATATCAAGATAGCATGATACACAATTATGTCATTTAAATTGATGATAGCAACCACACCAGCATATGAACACATTTCCTTTAGGAAATCTGAATTGATAAATATTCTGCTTCCGGGAATACCCCCAGTGTAGTTAAATCTAACTATTGTCTTAATTTCATTACTCTGTAGTTGTGTGCATGCATGGGTAACAAAGTCTTCAGTGTATATCTGAACATTATAATACATTTCTGTCCCCTGTCATTTCTCTTGAAACGATTATGTTTGTTTTGCACAACGGTTCTTAATTAAATGACAACATTCTTGGTCCTTTTCAGTCCTCAAGTATTTAGTTCACACAAAAATGTGCTTTGCCACGGGGTTATTTCATATGGATACTACCAGAAAACATATTGTGATAAGCATCATTATCAAGATATGAAGTGACCTATTTTGCTTTATTGCCCAGCCCTATCGTTACTTATTTAGGATTCAATTAGCTCAAAGACTGCCAGGCTCTCTAGTTTATTGAGTCTGTAAATAAAACAAAGCTTGAAACCTGCCAGGCTAGCTGTTTCCATCTGCTTCCAGTGTTCATGCTAAGCTAAGCTAATGGATTCCCATTACAACCACAAAATGTTACGTTCACTCTGTGCACACAAGACGGGACCGTTTGGCTTCACCTTCATTTTCCTTATTGCCCCATTCACTCTATTTCAAAGCTGTCTGTGTAATCACGTTTTATAGAGATTGCCCTGTCTTTAAAAGTAGCTGACAGCAGGCAAGCCTGAAAAGTGCACTTTACAGTAGTTACATATCCTTCGCTATTAAACAAAATACTTCTTTAAGTAATGATGCTGAGCAGCACTTTAAGTGCAGAAAAGGAATAACATGACTGAACAGGGAGGTTTAGATGAGCACCGTTAAGTGAGCCAGCTATACCACTTCTTAATGACCGGTTTCCAGTGGAAAGCTATTAAAACACATTAAACTTGTCAACAATTCAGCCTGATATGAGAACTGGGAATTAATCAAATGGTTTCTGGTCTGATTGTTGCTCACCAGAGAACTTTGACTGCCATAACTTCCTAAATTATACATGAATGTTTGAATGTGTCAAACGTTTTTCATCAAAAGTAACGTTTTAGCTTTAAGGAGAAGCTACTGCTCAATACCTTAATGTACACATTACAATAGGAGAGACAATTAGACCCTCAACACTAGATCTTTGCTTAAGGTATGGAACCAAGAGAAATGGATGCCATTTAAGAATGTCAAGTTTAAGGTATAATCATGTTTGTAACATGCTCTTGACACCTCCTCCTCATCACCCACCTCCTTGTTGCTACACTCTGTTCCTTCCTGTTCTTTCCACGCCTCTTACATAATTAGTTAATTCTGTCCTATTTCCTCTGCTGCCGCCGCCATCGCTGTTCCTGCTTTAGGTCTTATTTGCAATGCTAATGAGGCGAGGCAGCGAGTAATGGTTTGTAGGGGGAAAGAAGCTGCCTGTAAAGATGGAGATATGGTAATATGCCCACTGTGGCATACGGACAGTTCTCTTGGAGAGTGGCTACATCATTGCACATGCAGTGCCATTGTGTAAATGTTATGAGAGCTTGTGAGCACAAAAAGGAAATCAACATAACTAGAAAAATGTTTAAAATAGGCACAATTTTAAAAGTGAGATGTGTTGATTCATACAACATACCGATGTGTTGCTTTTGCATCGTTGATGGAGGTATTCCTTTTTCTGTCAACGGTATTTTCTCTCCAGGTTTCATACACAAGTTTAAAAACAGAAATGTTATGGAGAGGTTGTCAAATGCACCATTAATAATTTCTTAATTATAGAAAATCGGTTGAGAATTTCTCACTCAAAATCAAGATTGGCAGGCCAAACGTATTGGAGAGAAAAGCTCTCGTGGTACAAGGTTTGACCAGTCCATCATTTAATTTGGGCCCTCTGTGTTTCCATTTGACATTTTCTATGAATAAATGTTAAATGGGAGCTTTAGCTTCAAGCTCGCCCCTCAACTGTCCTTCTGCCATCATTGGAGATACGCTCATGATTCTTGATTTAAGGCAACAAGTAAGGAGCCATTACTTGATTCCAAGCCATGTCACCATCAGGCAGCTTTCGGTTCGCAGCTCCATACTTATCTCTTTACTGCCCATGTGATTTCAATTTCAGTCATGCCAATAGCAAAGGCAAGTAAATGGATTATTGAGCAACTGTAAGCGGCTCGCTCGACAGAGCTGGCTGTGTGTGCTCGCTGAACAGACACGGCAAATCCAACAATATACTGCACATTCCAGCTCTCAGATGTGTACAAGGGGTATTTTCTTTTTATTGTTTTACAGATGTATTTTCCTTGCTGGGAAGCCTTTCAAACCGCTCTGTTTACAGTTGGTTTTATGCCAGCCGCGTCTCCTTTTTTGAAAGTTAAATACATGCATACATATGAGCTTAACTATACTCTTTGAACCCATTGTTCCTACTTAGAATTGTGATGTGCCAACTTGGTAAATATTGTATTGCCCTCCTACCAGGTTACAAATGTCTGATTAGAGATGAACCACGGGGAAAA
Organism: Cyclopterus lumpus; assembly: GCF_009769545.1. Lineage (NCBI taxonomy): Eukaryota > Metazoa > Chordata > Actinopteri > Perciformes > Cyclopteridae > Cyclopterus > Cyclopterus lumpus. The sequence continues at coordinate 24,620,168 of NC_046968.1, forward strand.
ATGTATAAGCGCGCTTAATGAATCACTGAGGCTGCATCCACACTAATAAGTATCCGTTTTAAAACGAAGCGATCTCCGTCCACACAGGCGCTTCGGCAGCGTTTTCAGGAATGATTTCCATTACTAGCACGCCAGAAAACAAATATCGCATGACTATTCACTCCCGTTGGGCATGCGGGTCTAATCAGGAAGTAGATTGGTTGCTTAGTTACAGAAAATCCGACCACGGATACGAGTGTTATAGTATTATAGCTTGATACTTCGATAATCTTCTTCTATATATTTAAACGGACCAATTTAGTGGGGGGGAAAAGGTATTGGAGGTGCTCTTAGATTCCGGAGGACCCTAACTCTTTGTAAAAATTGAAAAATCTTTGTTAAAGAAAACTTTCTCAGATGAGAGTTTAAAAGAGGCTTTCACCAAGCTGCTTACCAAAAATAGTTTAACTTTAATTCATCAATGCATTCTGACCTTAGGGCAGAGTTGAATGGGCTCGTCTCTCTTTTCCGGCATAGATTATATGATAGATTATATAATCACATAAATGTACAAAGTTTAAAACTGGAATCCATACAATTCAAACTAGATATGTACCGTAAAGTAAGAGAAATGAGAGGTTTTGTGTGCTACCTTTTAGATATTGCAGATATTTGGTTGTAAACATTTAGTAATATATCATCAGCATACAGTGTAAGCTTTATTTGTATGTTATGGGTTATATTGTCTTTGCATTTTCTCCTGTATGACTATAGTTATATATAAAGAACAAAAGAGCGCTGTTGACAAAGAGTACCACTGATTGGTGAATCTTTCCAAAATATCAATTTATTTTAGTTCTGGCAGTCGAGACTAAGTATATCCTTTTACACCCTTACATACCCTTTAATGCTTTTAATTGGGTTTTAACTAATTAGATATTCACAATAAAGACAAAAGCTTTCCAAACTGGCAAATAGAGCATTTCATTTATTATTACTAATATATGAAGAGAACATGTGAAAAGCCATTTGGCATCACCATGCAATGATCATCAGGAATTAGTTCTCAATTTAGATCATTTAGAGTAAAGGAATCAAGTCTTCAGCCATAATAGATGTACCCCATTTATCCTGATTTAGAATGTGATGTATTCTCCTATTTTTGTTAAAACTGTAACTATCACTTCACTCCATTAAACTGGAAAATAGGTTTTCTCAAGTGCCCAATTAAAGAAATGGAAGAGTACCGCGATCAGATCATCTCCGAAGACCTTATCGCGCTCAGCCGGCAGACCATCCCTGGTGTTTTGTTATTTTTTTTAATGTATTCAGAGCAATGTCTGGATCGTCTTTGTTGTTTCCAAATGTCTATTTTGATTTTTGAGCAATTGATTTGTATCAATTAGTGGAGAAACGGTCCGAGACCTCCCTCTCGGCAGACGGAAAAAGTCTTTGTTTGTTGTCCAGGGCTCAGAGGGGAAGATGGAGGGGATGGGTTACTTGAATTGGATGAACTGGAACATGTATGTCTTTGTTTTAGCGGTAGCCACTAGATTGTGTTTGTGTGTGCGCATGAGAGGGATTATTACAAATATATATTTTTGAACATATTGATTCATCTGGCATATGATCGTACTTAACTATAAGCCTCTTTTGGACTCGCTCAGCAAATCAGTTTTGCTGTTTCCAGCAACATACCCTTAATTACTCTTCTAATGTACGGAGTGAAAGCAGGTTCTCTTTAGGTTTATCTTTATCTGTCTGACACGCATGTTTCTTCAACATAATGGTATGCAATTCTATGTTTTCGGTGATTTTGTAGGTGCCCAAAAACATGAAGAGCTCAGAGTGTTGTGAAGAGTCTTGTGCGCCATGGATAGTGTGTCCCCGAGCTCTTTACAGGAGCCCGCTGCTTCTAAATGCTTAGGATGGGTTCAATGAAGAGGTCAGACTTCATATATGTGCCAGATTGTCCACGGCCATTGAAATAACCTTTCAGTGTTCGTGAAGGCTACGAGCTCTCTTAAGTGCCGAGGTTACCCCCGCGTGTCATACGCCGCACTGTCTTGAGTAAACGGCGCACAAACCTGTCGGATGTGAAATGTAGATTACGAGAGTATGCTTTACTACGCGCGGTTGCCAGATAAACGATGAAGAATGCCCGACACCGTGTGCAGAAAACATTTCTTTTTCATGGTCCAAGACGTAATTCCTCTCGGGTGATGCTCAAGAATGTTACGAGGCATGAAAAGCAGCTCCTGGAAAGGCTAGAAGGCAGCAAATTGTAGGGACGCAAGGAGCCTCCAAAGAAAATCACCTTCTGTCCTCTGAACCCGACATGTTTTCACATCCGTGACATTTTAATAATTGTCTTAAATTGGATTGCAACAGGTCAATGCTGGGAATTTATTTATTTACTGAGAGATAATTTCAGTTGGTTATTTGACATGCGTATTTGCCCTTAGTTAATTAAGTATGTGTTGCTTTGGCATTTATATATCTTTTTCTTTTGCAACAATTCTCCCACTGTGTACCTCGTAGAATTACAAGAAAATGAATGCCGTGTATTCCCTATGCATTGTCTTGTTTAAAGAACTGGAAGAAGAGATGCAACAATTAGTTGATTGATTGATCAGCTGATCTAGAGATGGTTCTAGAGGCTCAAATTTAAGAATTAACTACTTTTCTTGGTCTTACTTTCCAATTAATCAAATACTTTTGGGGGGTTTTGGACTGTTGGTTGGACAAAACAAGACATTTGATGATTTTGTATTAGGCACTCGATATTGTAATGGCTATTTTCACAGTTTTCTTATGCTTTATAGACCAAATGATAAACAATTGATATATTCAGCGCATTAATACCTCTGTTAATGATTATTTATTATTGTCTAATGTGACTTTCAGTCTCATTTTCGATTTTTGCCTTAATTTTTCAAGATTGGTTTAGAATATGTACAAAAACATTACTCCTGTGGTGATTTATTTTGTATTCAGTGTAAAAAAAAAAAAAGAAGATTCCATTCATTTTCTGATGTTGTATTCATGTTTTCTCTGCCTGTTGTAGTTTCCCAGTAGCATGACACCACAATTGTATCCAAAACACGGCCAAAAAAGCACACGAGACGATTGTTGCAAAGGTCAAAGGCAGTTTGGCTCGGCCAAAACAGCTGATCAGACTCCGAAAATCTGTCTGACCCCTCGGGTCAGTTTCATTAAGCAGGCTTACAGAGTTAGCCAGCTGTCAAACATATTCTACAGCAACAAGAGAGAAACACCATAACTCCAACATAATAAAGACGGCATTCAACGAGCTCTTACTAGCAGCCACTGGCCACTTAATATTATTCTTCTTTTTTTTTTTCCTGCACCGATTTAATTGGTAAATCTGTGCGCTGAATAGCAAACCACTTGAAAAGGATTTCCTGCTCCCCTGGGGTTCGCCACTGGAGCCTGCAAACAGACGCAGAAAATTAAAAGATAGGATACCGTCTATTCCGGTCTTTACATCAATGTTTCTAATATGATGAAAGATCTTGCGCTCGCACACACTGAAATACAATTAAACAAAGCTGTGTGCTTGAACTCTTATCGACTGTTAGTCTCTAACTTATAATAAATACTTAATCAGCTGACTCTTTTCTGGATTCATACTTTGTTATTTAAAGCATTAGAAGATATTGGGGGGAAAAAGGCCCATCACAATATCCTAGAGCCCGACGGAGACTTCATCAAATATTTATTTTGTCGATATTTTATCGACCAACTGATGGCTTCCTCAGCCAATCGTTGCAGCTCTACCGCGCGCATGTGGGATGCTCCGGAGCAAACCGATAATCTATTCTATACAATGCTCGATGATGGTGAAGACCGTAAAGATGGAGTATGTGACACTATTGACGGAGGCAGTGTGGTCGCTTAAGCTCAAACAAGAACAGTGACTTCCTCCTCTCGCTTCAGCTCGCTGTGTGAGCTCTTAAGTGTCTCTCTCTCTCTCTCTGCCACACACATGTACCTCTCTATCTGTATAGGTAGGTACACACACACACACACACACATATCAACTCCAGCTGAGCCCCCCCTGCTTACAGTGGTGTTAGGACTGCGTCTTTCTCCCTCAGCTGTGGAAATAGCCAGATTACTGATGGCTGGGAACGGATACACCTCAACAACACCACGAGACTTTGCAACAGAAAAGAAATCGGTTTCATGTAATGTTGGTCAACTCGTCTTTTATCTCTCGGTTGTTGTGAAGGGAAAGCTTTTTCATTTGCACAAATGTTTTTTGTGTGGTTGGACAGGTTCATCACCAAGAGTCCCGTTTTTTCTTCATTGTGGACAATTTATTGTTTTTGCCCGCTAGCATCCAGCCAAACCTGAAATAAATTCTAATTCTAATCATTCATCTTAATTAAAGTCTTGGATCTTGTTTTTAAACCAAGAGTATGTCATCTGCTGTTGACTGTGAGCCAAGAAACGAAGAGGAAAACCAGCCAATTTAGATGAAGGAATAGACCTCAGTTTAGAGAATAAAAAAATTACCATAGCAAACATGAAAAAGATTGCCTCGTGAACCATTTTCCTGCTCAGACGGCGCTCGCATCAAACAGCTGCGCCGTCTGAAAAGGTCAAAATCAGCTAGAATCACTTTGCGTCTGTGAAATCTTCCACCGTCATCTCGTGGCCTAATTATTTTTTATTTTTTTGAAACAAATGTGAAACAATGGCACGTTCACCACACAGCGGAAGGAAATTACTCCACAGTTTTACAACTCTGGATAAATGACACTGAGGCTCAGAGAAAGGACATTCGATTTTATGATGCCTGGAGGGACTCTGAGGACGGAAGCAAACAACATAACATTAACACACACATACAAACCAAACGAGAGCTTTGAAACGAGGCGGAAGCGTAAAACTGAATCCGTCTTAATATTAAAATACCTGTGGTTTCATCTCGCTAGACCGGCCGCATCTCGCCCACAAAGTCTCATCTGTACTCCACCTCTTCCCTGCAACCCCCCCTCCCTCCAACATGCCTCCTTTCCTCCTCCCGCTAATTACCAAGTGTTCTGCCTTATTCCTCCAGCAGCTTGTTAAGCTCTCCAGGAGCATAGTTGACCCACTTTACAAGCAGATCTGTAGGCCAGAACCCTGCTCATGGCTCCTTTCTCTCTTTTCAGCCAGCTCCACTTTATAGACACATTACATTGCTGGTGGAGTCCTGTAGAAAAGCAACAGTGGCAGTTCCCGTAATGCTTTTCGCAACAGAGAGCAGATCCTCTTGTGAATAGACAAAATACATACTGTGTGAACAATAACAAGAGGTTTAGTGTGTTGTACATTATCCCTTTTGAGGAGGAGATGAGTGAATTTATTACAACACGATGTTCTGCATTCAAAAAAGAAACTGTATGTATGGTTAAACTAGTTAAATATTCCATAATACAGTAGCAATTCCCACATTTGATTTGTAAAATCAAGCTTAACCATCTGTACCGTGTCATAAATTAGAGCTAGTCTTGCTTTGGTGTGCGTTTTTCGCTTGACTGTGTTGTAATTGACAGAAGGGGCGTCGTAACTTCCTCTAATGTCAGCGCTTTTCTCAACGCACAAGGAAGCTATTGTTAAAGCTCCATTTCATACCGTACCTAGCTGCTGACGGTTGACTGTAAAAATCACAATCGCGGTATTTAAACTCATACTAGCGTGACTTTACTTGTCAACGTGCAAGTGTGCTACTGTATGGGCAGTAGTTTAAGAAGTATCCTATAATGAAGGATGTCCAATAGTTGTTAGTGATACAAATGTTGTTTATGACGACAGCATGTTAGGGCTGTTGTGGGTGAAAAAGATGATAATTACAGAACTGGGGGGGGGGGGAGTGATGAACTTGTGAAATTGTATGTTTACAAGAAACACTTGAATATTCCCTCAAGTGTAGCCGGCGTCTGAAAGTGGTTGTGCCTAAAGCAGTGATCTTATGGCAAGGATCCATAAATGGCCTCTGAGTGATACATAAACATGTTTTCATTATTGTGGTTTCCTTATAAAAGAAAAAACATCTTATTATTTTTCTTGTACATACGTGACGTCTTTCTCTGGATTAGCCACTTTAATCCTAGAGAATATCCAAGTTGCACGTTTTTTTTCTCTGAATATTACCCCCCCTCTGTAATTTAGTTATTTTTTAACTATAATGGCCCCAATTTGGCATCGTAGATTAGAGCCACATCACTCATTCTTTATTATCAAATACATTTTCACAAATTTGCACTGCAGTCGAGCGGAAATCATTTTGTGACGCACATGAACTTGAATTAAATCTCAATCGCCATTCGAGTGAACCAAATCACCGCCGTGACACTTTTATGATTGCGGCCACACCTCTCGTCCTAAACACAGTTGTGGCCGCGTTGACGTCTCTTGAGGCCGCACTTAAATATCAAATGACATCCCTTTGTCTCCCTCTTTGTCCCGATCATCATCATCATCATCATCAACGTCAGCAGCTGTTGAGGCCATCTTCATGTTGCTTCTACAATTACACATGTATCACATCACAATAATTTCAGGGCGTCTCAAAAGAAAAGAAAATACTTTTTTTTTTTTTTTTGTGAACCACACGGAGCCTCCTGGATTTGGGCTAATCGCTTGTATCCCCGTCTCTTAGCGACGTGAATATTTACACATTAAAGCAAACAGAGACAACAGTACATCCTATTAGCACTGTGAAGTAAATATCAGTGCCCCCGTCATGCTCGGCTCAGACGCAGACACGATTGGAATATGGGGCTCCAATTATGAGCCCGTTTGTGCATCCAGCTCATCGCTGCTGCCTGCTGCCTGCTGCCTGAAGCCTGAAGCCTGAAGCCTCGTCTCGATGCTTCTCTGAAGGTTTACCCCGGCGTCCAACCCGTCACACCGAAGCCGCCATTAACGCGGCTCCCTGAAAAGCATAGTCATTCTGAAAATGTCCATCATTAGCCGGTGCCTCCTCTGTGCCTCCCCGCCCCCACTCTTCAAAAAAAAAAAAATCAATAGCATCTGCTGCTGCACAGCTAAGCCTGCTTCATTGCTGATGGAGACAAACAGCGGGTGAGCTAAATTGATTAAGTATCCAGCTATTTTTAGAGATTGATGATTTGTACGATTGTCCAACATTGAAGGAAACGGTGAAGTAGAAGCCGAGCATTGAAGGCTTTCATGTTCTGATGGTTAGCACAAAGAAACAAAAGACATCATCTGCTCTTAACTTTGTGATAAAACAAAAAAAACAACAACAACAAACTGGGGGAGCATGCCACGACAAAGATCGCTTCGGTGCTCTCAAACAATGCAAAGGAGAGAGCTGATTGCATGTTGTGGCATATTTGCAGTAATTATTAACCCCACCCACCTCCACAGCCACCCACGAAAAATGTTAGCCTCTTTAAAGTATTATCGTAACACACGTGACAGCAAACGGTTAATCAGGAAAGGGCTTTACTTCCTTCATCATGCCCCCCCCCCCCCCACAGACACACACACACACACACTTCCCCCAGCTGCCTCGGTTTATTTGCTCTGCATCTGTTTAAAGTGTTTCTTTGCCTTGAACAATAGAGAGTCGCCCCGGTGGAGGACGGTGTTTGTATCACCCGACCGCCATCATGGCCGCCACATTATTCATGATGTATCAATAACGATCATGCACGTGTGGTGCACGCGCCTTATGCAGAGAGTACATTTATTTTTTTATTTTTTGGGGGGGGTGAATTAATTCCGTGTGCCGATTGTCTGCCTGCGCTACATGGCTCAATTTCCATTTTTATGAACAATCCAGTTACCTCAGTCAGGGAGACTGATGGAGAGCGGTCTGCTGGATCAATGTCATTGTGCCTCTGGCATGCCAAGAAGCTTGTCCACTACTGCTCCCCCCACACACACACACACACAGATACACACACACACTGCCCTACATACTCACACACGCATACGCGGTAACAAGTACATACACTTTAAACTGTGTCACACGTGCACCGTTTCTCACAGATTTTCTCCCCCTCACTATTTCTCAACCCTCCGTTGACGGGATGTATTCTGACAGTTGACGGGCCCATCAGCATTTTTTTTCCTCCGCAGACAGCCGGCCCGCAGAGACCCAAACGTAACCTTGAGCTAACTTAACCTTGAGTTGATTGAGCTACTTATCCAGACCCGAGGGGTTCCTCCGATAGTTGCTGGTCATGTTTTGACACTCGAGACACAAAAAGGGAGAACAATCCTACCGCCGAAGCGTTTGTTGACGGACAACGTGACCAACGGGATTGGTCGCTTTTAAAGCCCCAGCTGGGATTATTTTATTTTTTTTTGTCATAACCGCTTCGCTCGGCCACACAGAAACACACACCGTTTGGCGCAGGGCTTTTAGCCAAAGTAGTACGAGTTATGTGCAGTGGGGGTGGAAGCAGTAACCCTGGCAGCGTCTGTGCTCCTCTCTCCCCATTGAGCTGTTCGGCGCCACATGGAGCTCACAGATAGATAAATCCTCAAGCAGTGTAAGATTAATCAAAAAGGATGGTGGCTATTAGACAATGTCAGGCAAATAAAATGTGTTTCCCCGGATTCTTGTTGTCAGTGTAAGAACACAACTTGCCAAATTAAACCCCCCTCTGGGCTTTCATGATAAACAGCATGAAGATAGTCTGGCAAAGTGCAACGCCTTTGGATTTGAGTGTCAAAGGGAAGAAGCCATCCCGGCATGTGCTTCTCTAAAGGTTTTGTTCTACTCACCCACTGAGGAAGATGTGAAATATATATAAAATAATATTTTATATATATATATATATATATAGGGACTACATTTGTGCATAATCCCCAAAAGAAATTCCGGTAACAATGTTTAGCAAGTTATTTAGCACGGTGCATTAACATATATGTTGCTTCTCTGGGAGTGCTGCGCAATCAATACTGAGAATCTATTTGTGTTGTTCTCTCTGTTTGTCGGTGTTGTTCTCAGTCAGATAAATCACAATCGGTCAGAAAAGAAATCGGAGATCTATAATTGTTCCAGTGTTCCCTCCTTTCATCGCTATCTGTGAACAGGGGAACTTTCCGAATGTTCAGCCAACATGATGACTAACTTGCAGTGTGTTGTTTCTATAGATCCACCTAGTACGTCCTCGGCTCACCAATTAACAGGGTTATTGTTTGTTTAATCTGTATAAATACCTTGAGACGCACCAACGGCAATTTGTGGTTTTACAGGGCGTTGCATGCTGGGACACTTTCTCTTTGTCTCTGTGAATTCCTGGAGTTGTGTGGTCATGGCGAGGTTGTATGGAAACGTGTTGGGACTCATCAAATAGTACACACCTACTCTTAGAAACATTTCAAAATACCTTTATGTAGAGAATAAACCAGGTATACCATGATAATACGTAGGCTCAGGCTGGTTGGACCTTTGGACTAAACTATGCTAACCGTGCCCCCTCCCTCTCTCCCTCCCAGTCTTCATTCTAAGCTAGGCTACCTTTTTGCTGGCTCAAGTGATATATTCACAACATGGCTGTGTGATCTTCTCATTTAACTGTCGCCAAGCAGGCAAATTTATTTATCTCTGAATGTCAAAACTCTGGTGAATTGGTTATTATTGTCTACCAGGCGTCAAACATGTCGTTTTACTCAACGTTGGAATAATCATGTTGTTTGATTTATTTATTTATTTTAAATTGGGAAAGTCCACGCTGCGTTAGATTAGATTTCATATTTACACAGAATATTCAAAGTTACAGTGGGCTCTTGGTTTTTCCTTCAGGGAGTCTAGTGTCTCTTATTTCCACACATTGCTCTGAAAACAAGAGAATGTCGTTGCACTTGAACTAAATTGGTTTCCAGTTTACCTCCCACTACTAGAACGTAGTCTGGCTTTTTCAGATGGCGCAATGCCCAGTGTTTGAAGTACAGTGTGTGTGTGTGTGTGTGTGTGTGTGTGTGTGTGTGTGTGTGTGTGTGTGTGTGTGTGTGTGTGTGTGTGTGTGTGTGTGTGTGTGTGTGTGTGTGTGTGTGTGTGTGTGTGTGTAGCTGTGGAGTCCAAAAGCAGCGCAAAGGTACAAATTTGGATAATCTGCACATATTTTCTTCCTTAATATCTCCAGCACTATATATATATATATATATAATTTATTTTTATTTATTCAACATGGAGTCCTTTCCTCAGAGGTCTTGTATTTGATCTGACTGTTAAACAACAGGCACTACTGTACATCACTATGCAGAAGCAAAGCAATGCACAAAGCTTCCCATCTCCTGACCTTAAGTTGTGTGTGTGTGTGTGTGTGTGTGCGTGAGGGATTCTGTGAGTGCTTTCCTTCCACCGTGTATCGGTGTATGCGAGGAGAGAGTGCCTGCAGGGGTGTCAGTGGAGGTTTAAGATATTCAGCTTGCTGTCAGCACCGACACATTTCTCCCTCTGCACCGCTGCACAGATATGCAAATCCAGCTTCCTCAGAATGCAGAGCGCCAGATCAGCTTCAATTTATTCCATTCTGCTCTCTCCTTCTTTTCTGCACACACACACACACACACACACACCCTCCCTCTCTGTTCTTCTCTGTCGTTCTCCTTCTGTCTCCACTGGCTCCATTCTGTCTTTGGTTTTTCTGTTTGGTCTTAGCTGCTCTGTTCATGGCATATGCCCCCAGTGAGGAATTGTGTGGAGGTGAGAGGATTTCTACTGAGTCTGGGCTTAGTGCAAAGAAGCGCTTCGTTCTCTCAATCAGGTACAAGGTACAAGAGGTGCAAGATTGCCTGTGTGTGTTTTGTGTGCGTGTGTGTGTTTTATTCTTGGCGATGTCGAGGATTGTTTGTATTGTGCACACGCAACAATGTCCCTCTCCCTTCCCTCTTGTTAATTACCAGCGATAGAACAGCGACGGCCTACATCGCTACTGGTGAAACACAATTAGTCGGTTGCCAAGCTGCTCTCAAAAAGGCTATCTCACCAACGCACAGTGCCATCAGTAATCTAGTCTCAGCATAATCTAAATGCCAATGTCTATCCTCTGTGATCCAGCCCACACTACATTTACATTCTAATTAGATGTGGCCGCGGACGTTTTATAAGGACCCTTTTTAATAACGCGCCTGTGCTCACCTTTTCAGAGTCCCATCGCGGCTGTAAAAAATGAAAAAAAGAGGGGGGGGGGGGGCTGCACTTTATATTTCGTCCCTTTGACATTGTGGCTACTGAGGATTTAAGTAGCTTTCTAAAGCCCTCGGCTCCCGAGTGTGTGTTGCCTGACAAGAGGTTTTCTTGTCTCTCGAGGATGAATTGCAAATGGAATTGAAAAAAATGGAGATGTGGTGTCAAAGCAAGGATGAAACACCAACATTATACACATCACACCATTATGTGACCATAATTCCACATTAAAGGATGTGTAATCGTTGTCCTTGTAGGATTGTTTTTAACAAGTGTTAACATGTTGTTGTTTTTTTGTCCAAATCCAAAGATATTCTGTTATTTATCCTAAAAAGAAGTAAGAGATTCTACAAATATTCTAATTTTAAATGATTTTTTTATTAAATATATTCATCTTTAATTATTCACCTAATTGTTTCAGATTCATTTGTAATGTACCTTTTTGTGAAAAGAGAAATATACACTTTCCCTCTGTTGGATGAACATTGTTATCTGGCTGTAATTATCAGTCTTTTATATATATATTATAATTATGTTACTGTCCTTTTTATAATTAGCTGAGATTGTACAGTTGTTTGAACAACATGGCGTCGCCGGGTTTTCACGGTGTTTGGAGTAGCTGGGACAACACGTTGTATCAACAAGAAGATATTATAGTAGCTGATGCGAAAGCAATAAAACATCTTCTGATTGGCTCATTTTCACTCTTGTGAGTGCTTCCTTGAGGCTGGTGAGAAGTCTTGATTAGGACACTAGAAATTCTCATCACCAGCGTTTCCGTTGCAGACCGACACAAGTTGGTTTTACCAGCTGAGAAGATTACGTAGAGGTCACATATATGGGCCGCTCATTTTACACAACAAGCTTTTTTTCTCTCTTTTCTGTGGACTTGAAATTAAGCCATCGGCACATTGCAAAATCTGGGGAATCAATGTTAATGACGGATTATCTGGTGATAGCGATGTGCTTTCCTGCGCTGTGACAAGAGTCTGTGAATGAAGCGTTAAACTGTTTTAATTTCACTGGCTAGTTACTCAGCCAGCTTCCACATTCTACTGTGCAGCACGTCAACAAACACCACGTGAACTGCTGTGCTTCGTCTGCGTTACTTTAACACATATTTCTGTTCTTAAAGTACAATTCATGATATAGCCGTTACCCTTTCAATTAGCTTATGCCAATCACTGGTGCTGATTCTAATCGCGAGCATGTTGACTATTCTTACAATTGTGGTTTGGTAGGAGTTCTGTAAAGGGATCGTCATGGTGACAAATTACAGTATTAACTCAACATTTATGAATTTAAGTTTACATGCAGGGCTGAGATATGTGTGTGCTAGTAATTTGCACTATATATATGTATATGTGTATCCTCACAATTATCACCATATATACGTATATTTGTATGCTCACAATTATCACCATATATGTGTGTGCTCGCATTTATCACTTTATATCTGTATGGCAGCAAATATCACTATGTGTATGCCAGCAATGAGCATATGTGTATGTGTATGCTAGCAATGAGCACTATATATGTGTATGCTAGCAATGAGCACTGTATATGTGTATGCTAGCAATGAGCACTGTATATGTGTATGCTAGCAATGAGCACTGTATATGTGTATGCTAGCAATGAGCACTGTATATGTGTATGCTAGCAATGAGCACTGTATATGTGTATGCTAGCAGATGAGCACTGTATATGTGTATGCTAGCAATGAGCACTGTATATGTGTATGCTAGCAATGAGCACTGTATATGTGTATGCTAGCAATGAGCACTGTATATGTGTATGCTAGCAATGAGCACTGTATATGTGTATGCTAGCAATGAGCACTGTATATGTGTATGCTAGCAATGAGCACTATATATGTGTATGCTAGCAATGAGCACTATATATGTGTATGCTAGCAATGAGCACTATATATGTGTATGCTAGCAATGAGCATTATATATGTGTATGCTAGCAATGAGCACTATATATGTGTATGCTAGCAATGAGCACTATATATGTGTATGCTAGCAATGAGCACTATATATGTGTATGCTAGCAATGAGCACTATATATGTGTATGCTAGCAATGAGCACTATATATGTGTATGCTAGCAATGAGCACTATATATGTGTATGCTAGCAATGAGCACTATATATGTGTATGCTAGCAATGAGCACTATATATGTGTATGCTAGCAATGAGCACTATATATGTGTATGCTAGCAATGAGCACTATATATGTGTATGCTAGCAATGAGCACTATATATGTGTATGCTAGCAATGAGCACTATATATGTGTATGCTAGCAATGAGCACTATATATGTGTATGCTAGCAATGAGCACTACATATGTGTATGCTAGCAATGAGCACTACATATGTGTATGCTAGCAATGAGCACTACATATGTGTATGCTAGCAATGAGCACTATATATGTGTATGCTAGCAATGAGCACTACATATGTGTATGCCAGCAATTGGAACTATATATGCGTATGCCAGCAATTAGAACTATATATGCGTATGCTAGTAATTATCGCTATATACTGTATGTGTATGCCAGCAATTAGAACTATATCTGTGTATGCTAGCAATTGGCACTATATATGTGTATGCCAGCAATTTGAACTATATATGTGTATGCTAGCAATTAGCACTATACATATGTGTATGCCAGCAATCATCACTATATATATTCTTACATTACAATACGTGCGTGGCAGATTTTCAGTCAGATGTTTCATTTCGTTCAAATTGGCGTTTTGAGAGTCTAATACGGCTTCTGAATTCTTCTGTGTGGTCTAATGAGCTTTGAGCCCTCATGGATAATACATGGCGGATTGTCTTGATATAGGGAAAATGGAAATTCAAACCAGAGTTATCTTGACTGAATCCCTTTCTGGGGACATCTCTGAGTTTATTATTATTACGCATTGCCACTTACAAAGATAACCTCTTTTAGGTGCATTTTTGGTTAAACTCACTTTACAACTATATGGAGAAATGTACATCAAATACAAAAATCTAGCTATTATGATTCTTCAGAAATATTGCTTTCTGCAGTCTGTGCAATCTGAAGTGCCGTAAGCTTTATCTGTATTGCACCGACTACACTAACTGAGACAATCTTTAGTGGATTGTGGGAACAGGATGTAGTTGGATCCAGCAAGTGAATTAGCAATTAGCATCTTTTAAAGCCACATCCCAGAGTCTTCATATTCTCTGGGAACTTAGTCGAGACAAAGGAAAACACAGAAAGTTCCTGCCCATGATCTGACAATATATTCATACACATGCCAATCAATTGATTTGATTTTAATCTGCAGCGCACATGTTGTCTCCTTCTCGTCTTTCCCGTGGCCATGACAATTCAATGAACTTGAAAGGAACCAAAAATAGAAATAAAACATGTTCTTTCATTCCAACCACATACAGCCCTGGATGCAATTCGCTCTCGAAAGGCGACATGATGTGATGAATAATCTGAATTAAATTGCCCCGTGGTTAAACGTGGAGCTTTATTTGCAAACGGTCTGCGGATGATTAGAACAAATGTGTTACGATATGTGAAGTATTTCCCATGATGCTTTTATAAAGACTGCTGAGCTCCAGTCCTCTCAATAAGGGAACTGTTCTGCAGCACCAGCTTATTGTTCGAGGAGAAGTGATTGATAAGCTGCGAGGCCCCTGTCCTATTTTCTCGAATCACTCGAGGCTGCATGGGAAAAACATGCTCTCTCTGTTCGGGATCATCAGCACGGGCAACTCCCAGTAACAGATGAACCCTCGTGCTCGGCCATTACAGATTTCCCCAGTAATTGTGCTTGTAAATCCAGAGCCAATGTCTCTTGAAAAAAATAGTGATGTTTAACTAACGGCACTCTTCAAAAAGAAAGGGTCAGGCATCAACGGAGCTATGACCGAGTAGGACATGCAACACATGGCTTCCAGAAGGACGATCCATCTGCACTTTCATTTCGCATTCAATGGGAACTGATTCATGAGCAAACTCCAAAATAAATAAAAAAGAAACATTTCCTTTTATGCTCCAGAATTTTGCTAGTCGTTTTGGCGTGTCCATTACTCCCTGCCAAAACAGGCAAGGGTGTGTTGTATTGCTTCAGGTTCAGGTTTTCATTTGCATAGAATAGAATAAAAGTGACGTTTGCCAACAACCCACATTCAGTCTTGTGAGCAAGAAATAGCCAAATGTTGTCTTCAATGTGGACCGAGCTTGGAACATTTGGATATTGTATTTTTACGGCTGTCGAGGTGCTCGGGGCATAAAACGGTAGTGAAATCTTATTTAGGAGTCCATGAACATAAAAACAAAAACTGTGTCGGCTCCAAGCTGTTTTTAAAGCATTTATTCCGTGTTTCCAGAGGACTGAACAGATGCAATAAACCTTCAGTCTGCACTGGCCAGGACGTCTGATTGGCTGTCGACAGTCGACGACTCCTAAAAGGTTTTAGTCGTGTCCGACGTTCTTTGGCTGCCGAACTCTGAACCGTTTACACATTAGCTGAGCTTTCCTTCTTGTTCAGCTGTTCATTAGACATCAGGCCGCCATTGGGAAGTTGTCTATCACGTAATACGTTTTCAGTGCGAATGTCGGGTAAGAGGGGAAGGAAAGGAAAGACGAGGGACAGAGCCAAGTGGCTCCAGATGGGAGCCGTGACATCGGGGGTTGAGGGGCGACTCGTTACATTCAGCATCGAGTTTGTTACTCTGGCCCCGTAAATCTAACGTGACCGTAAAGTTTTAAAATGATAGCGCTGTCAACAGAAGGCTAGGTGCCGATCATCAACCAAGTCCTCCAACATGTTGGGACCTCCAGCGTCTCGCTCACACATCTGGAGTGATTGCCCCCAACCAAATAATCATTGTATTGTTTTTGCTCTGCAGTGTCAGAACCGATCCATTGTACAAAACATTTATACACTAAACTCGTTGCTTCCGTCTCCATTTGCCTTTTGGTTTGGCTCGTATATTTTCCTGGCACATTTGGAAGTCGGTCAGAACATTTCAAAGTCTTATGTGAACGATCAATCGGCGGTTGAGGTCTGTGCCTCAACCGAGAAGCCCTTAAACACTGAATTTGTTTCAGATTTTAACTGCTTGTTAGGGCGTTTTAAAACCGCTAGCGCTCTCAATGTAAGCTGCGCTTCATACCCTGCGAGGCCCGTGTATGCATACAGCTGGAGGTGGTCTTTGTAGCGTTCTGAAACTGACAATCTGACAGTCGCGCTCTCTCTGTGCCGCAGCAAGCCGAGCGCGATCTGAAAAAGGAAATGGGCAGAGCTCCAAACACGTAACTTTTTTTCTTCTTTTTCCTCCTTTTCTTTTCTTCCCTCGCATTGCTACGAGTGCCTTGCCGCTCGTGTGGTGATCCGAGTCCTCGCGCTTTTCAGAGAAGACGCTGTGAGAATGAAATTAGAATCCCGTTCCAAAAAACAAAACAAAAAGATATACCCTTCACAGCCAGCCCCCCCCCCCCCCCCCCCCCCCCGCTTTTGAATCCAAGTTGCACAGCTGGAACTAAACACACACACGCGGGGGAATACGGCAGCCTTTGTGCTACTTGTACACGCAACGCAGTATTCTGGTTGTTGGAAGTCCCAGAAATTCCCCTTACAATGACAACCAGCTTCTCGCACCACCTACAAATGGAGCAGTTCAACCTTGTTGAGTAGACGGTCTCTTTAATGACCATCGCAAAGACTTCGATATGCCAATGATCGATAACTAAGAATAAAGGCACGAGTA
>NC_046968.1:24977297-25179797 GCF_009769545.1 Cyclopterus lumpus
GAAGTTAATACATACGAAGTATTAATAGGAAGTTCTTCCTTCTGTTGTTAATATTTTACCTGTTTTTAAAGATGAAATGAATGACTAAACTAAAAAGCAGCAGAAGTGAACTGAAAAGTTTCTTTGATCTACATTTCTTTTACATCTCTCCTCCCTCTCTCTCTCTCTCCCCCTCCCTCGCTCGCTCGCACTCCTCCCTCTCTCTACTCTCTGTCTCTCTCTCTCTCTCTCCTCTCTTTCTCTCTCTCTTTCTCTCTCGCTCTCCCTCCCTCTCTCTCTCCCCCCTCCCTCCCTCTCTCTCTGTCTCTGTCTCTGTCTGTCTCTCTCTCTCCCCCCTCCCTCCCTCTCTCATTTCTTTCCTCCCTTTCTGTGCCTCTCATTCCCCTCATCTCGTTACAACTTGGAAACACTGCACTATTAGAGTCTTGTCTCTGAAATATTAAAGCTGAAGAAGACCCTGTGAGATCCCCGTTTGTTTTCCGCCACACTCCCTTTTTTCCTCCTTCTTCTTCATGTTTTGAGAAAACCGTGGATCGGACGTCGTCTTCGGACCACCTTACCTTTTTTCTCACACTTTCAGACACCGAGCACTCTTACGCAACACACGCGTGGGTCAAAAGTTCAGCCGAGGAAAAAAAAAAAAAAAGGGTTTTGCTTTTTTTTTTTTTTTTTAAATTGTCACATGGCAGAAAGAGCCAGAAATAATAAGCCGAGCGGCCGCGGAACAGAGCGGACTCTGTGTGCCGGTGTGAGAAATGACATTGCGTCAAAGGCATCTCGACAATGTTTCGAAACGCATCCCGACGAGGCAGCTGCGCTCCGCCGAAGAGGACGCAGGCCTCGGCTACAAATAGTCACCCCACACAGCAGAAGACTGTAGGTCCAGTCATCTGGTTACACTGAAGGGGAATATGTGTGGCTTCGCTTCTTTTCTTTGGAAGAAATACAGTCCGGCCTTCATAATCTTGTGAATTTAGGAATAATTAAACTTTTTTTTTTTGTTTTGTTCTGCACTCGGGGTGGGAGTTATTTCTCAGACAGGTTGCAGGTGCAGTAACTGGTGTCTCACCTGGACCTTAACTGCATTAAAACCTGAACTAATAAAAGTTGTATTATTATTTAGCATCGGTTTTATTTTTCCAATACAAATCTTAAAAACCAGCTCCACATTTGAGAGGTCGGAAAACAAGTAAATAGGTTTTAATGCATCTCTCGTTTCACTTTGAATACACTACAGACTTAGGCTGCTTTTTTAATCCCTTGTCTTTTCTAATTTGCTCAGACACGTGTGTATCTACACTTTTTTAAATTTATTTTTTTAGCTCTTCGGACTGGAAAAAGACCCAGTGCCAGCCTTAATTTCCCATTTCAGTTTCCAGTTCAGTTGAAATGTCATCTCCCTGCTCGTGGCCACATGTACAGCTGAGCCCAGTCATCACCGTCTCTAATTTTAGCCGCGTGTTTTACAGAACACACACACACACGTGTCTTTTCATACACTCAGTACACACACACACACACACGAGTACATCTGTTGTTACCTGTGCGCTGTATGGAGACGGGAACTTAGAATCAAAGAGGACTAACCTTCAATTTAGCTCCATCTCATATCTCCTCAGTGACCATGCAGACTGGGACGTAGCGGCAATAATAGAGGATGTGAATGTCTTTAAATCAGTATCATAAAAAATTTATTTGACTCTTTAAATTGGATTTAAGAACAATTATATATTGTTTTTCAGCCATAAATGGTGTATTATTTGTAAAACTACACAGTTGTATAAAACTATCCTTGAATGTGTTCATCTCTTCTTGTACGCCTCAAATGTATCTCTATATGTTCACACTTTCTTCTTACAGAGAGTTTAGTTGTAATTCACTTTGATTCTTTTATTTCAAAGTGTTCGTCAATATCAGGGAACGCTAAAACCGGAGTAGTTTAAATTGTTGTATTTATTTTTAGAAGATTGCTCCACCACACTGTGTGTGTGTGTGTGTGTGTGTGTGTGTGTGTGTGTGTGTGTGTGTGTGTGTGTGTGTGTGTGTGTGTGTGTGTGTGTGTGTGTGTGTGTGTGTGTGTGTGTGTGTGTGTGTGTGTGTGTGTGTGTGTGTGTGTGTGTGTGTGTGTGTGTGTGTGTGTGTGTGTGTGTGTGTGTGTGTGTGTGTGTGTGTGTGTGTGGATATGTTAGAAAACAACTTATTCAAAACGATAATGGCTTTATTATTTAGTCTCAAACGCTTCCCGTTTAGTTTTTGTTGCAGTGGATATTTTCGCCATGGTTTTTGTTTGGTTTAGTCGGCCGCATTTTCTCAAGCTGTCTCCCAAAATGCGTGTGCATTATAAATCCGTTTTCAGGCGTTTTACTGCACATTGAGAAGAGTTTTCTCACCCTGGCGTCATAACTCCATCGCTTGAAACAACCAATAAGGTTCTTGTGTTCCTGGAAACTTTTTGTATAAACAGAATTGTAATTTTAACACTGCCGCTAACGGTGATTATTGCAAATGTCAACATCTTCTCCCAAGGATAAGATTATGCCGGTTTTAAGTCTGTTCAGATGCTTATCGGTAAACATGGGGAAATGGATTCATCCAAATATCTTCATGGTCTGTCTAATTTCCTTCGCTTATTTACTCTTCACTTTTCATGCCCCGAACAATGAAGGAGAAGTTCTCTCCCACAGAGCCCCGAGGGTGAGAAACACAAACAGGTCCGCGATTCATGGAACATCGTGGGAAATGAATTTGCTAATTTTTGGAGGGTTTTTTTAAGTTTGCTTCTGTCTGAGGGGTCTTTTTGTAACATAGGAATGCATGTTTTCCCTTTTTTGTCTCCCTCCACTCATCTTTTCTAACTCGGAGGGGTTTATATTATATGAGAGATGTCTCTGATAGCCGAGGACTCCTGGAGATCTGTGATTATTTTTTCTATTACGTCTGGCTTTCATCTCCATCCCTGTGACTAATGTTCACTTCCTTCTCTCTAACTCAGGAGGGCTTTCTGAACCAGCCAAATACTTTAGTCGGCTATTGGACTGATCAAAAGGCCTCTGCTTGTTCTAATTAGGTTGTTCTGTGTTTGGTTCTCCGTCACACACATTCTTCTCAGCTGTGGTCCAGTGATTCGCAGACTTTTTCAAGGAGTTGTTTGGCATTTTAAGCAAATGCGCTTAAGAAGATGGAAAACATCTCGCATCCGTCTGTTAAATATGAGGCTCCAGCCACCTGCCGCTTAGCTTAGCTTAGCAGAAACACTGTAAACGGGGGGAAACTGCTAGCCTGGCTCTGTTCTCAGAAAGCGAAATGTTTTGAAGAGATCCTTTTTCATTCTATAACTAGATATTTTACAAAGTATTATGAGAGATTTTCTTGTTATCATACCGCATGCTCGTAATGTCCTAAAACGTTCTCTTTGTTCCACAAAATAATAATAATCTCGTTAAAACAAACGTTTCAACATTATCATTATGCTATCGTTCTAGATTTGGAAAAGAATCTTCCATAAGTTGTTAAAAATGTAGAAAAAGATCCGATGGATGCAGCATTGGTATTGGCTAGAAAAAAGTGTCCGGTTTACATGGATTGGTTTAAGTTCCCCTCATGAGATGATGTAATGCTTTTCCCAGAAGAAGCCTGTTTTATTTTAATTTTTTTCCCTTCGGGCTGTAGTGTGAGAAATGTCATATTTGATACAAACTGCATGTTCTTGCATCAGCGTGCATTCAGAATTATGCAGCATAAACCGATGTGACTACGCTTTTTATTAAATCAAACTCGAAAACTGAAATTCTCTTGGAGGCCTGAGGTTTATGGCAGTTTCTTCAAGCGTGACGCATCTTGCCCGAGTTGCTCAACCTGTCAAGCTCGAAGTCTGAGCGGCTGGTTTCACTGGACCATCAGATCTGACAGGATTTAAGTGCATTGCTCCAAAAAGCTTGGTCTTTGTAGTTGTTGGGACGCGACTCATTGGTCATACAGTTGTGTAACCTGGAGTTCGCCATCTTGGATTTTTGCAACCAGTGATTTGAAATGACCATATGTGGATCGTAGTGGAGATGTCATAGTAACAATCTGTCAATCACAAGGCCCAAATAAATACCTATAGTCTATTTTAGTTTAAATTGGACCATAATTTACTAAAATTAATATCGTGCTGTATTGAAGAAGACTTGAAACTAGCGATTGAGACCATAAACTCATGTTTACGATGTTTAATGAGGTAATAAATCAAGTGAGAAGTCGGGTCATTTTCCATACAATCTGACTTTTTTTTTACAACCAGAGGCGTCGCCCCCTGCTGGCCTAGAAAGACTGGAGGTTTTAGGCTCTTCCACATTGGCTTCACCTCTTAGAACCAGAGGTTTGCCGCCTGGTTACAACCAAAACATTGGTCAAAAACTAAATAATTAAACAGCGGAGTTACAAGAATCCCAAACAAATGGAAAGGGAAAAAAGCCTCTTAAAGGCTTCAAACCGACAGTTTCAACATCCGACCTCAACACCTCAAACACGGTTTTGACAGAAGCAGCCAGAGCCAGAGCCCGCCGTGCTTTTTACACGCTCGCCACGAATGCACATCACCACGGTGACCGCAGTCCACTCTGGTCAGC
The DNA here is from genome assembly GCF_009769545.1 of Cyclopterus lumpus. Classification (NCBI taxonomy): domain Eukaryota; kingdom Metazoa; phylum Chordata; class Actinopteri; order Perciformes; family Cyclopteridae; genus Cyclopterus; species Cyclopterus lumpus. The sequence continues at coordinate 24,981,908 of NC_046968.1, forward strand.
TCGGCCTCGGGTGTGACATTACAAGTGTGGGTGGGTGGGGGGGGGGGCACGGTCAGGAATCTGCTTCTGAGGGAGCGTCATCTGCACACGACGTGTCACTGGCCCTTTCTCTCTCTTATTGTTGACATCATCACCGCATACCGGGGTGGACGAGTCATTCTGGTAACGGGCTCAGGGAAGGATATGAATCTACGGAGGTCAAATGAGCAATGCCTCTGAGTAACCATCGAATCACGCAGATGCTTCGTAGCTACTGTCGGGGTGGAGGGGGGTGGGGGGAGAAGGAATGCAAACAATTTGGTGACAATTTCCTAAACCAATTTGCAGTCAGAAGAATGCTGTTTTCATCCCATGGCTCATTTCACTTAAGTGACTTTTGAAATTCAAACAAAGCCTTTCTGTGTGTAGTTTTGGGACCGTCGAGGTCACACGACCTCTAAACACAACCCAGCATGGAAATTCATTTGTAACCCCCGAGCGGTTGATGACCTACTGAAAGATAATCCCTTTTGTGAGTGAAATCAAGCGGCTTTTTGTCCGCACTTTCTATCCGATGCGCCGAACCCCCCCTCCCCCCCTCGTCCGTTTTGAAAACACTCCCCTACGGACACCGGTCTGTTTATCGCTCTCCTCTGTTCTCCTCAAGAAGCTGCTAATGAAGTCATCCTCATGTGATTTAAAAGCCACGTGTTTCTGCGCCACACTGCACGAGTCGGAGCATGCAAAGGTCGGATGAAGACCTAATTACCTCACTACGGAACCCCCCCCCCCCCCCCCCCCCCCCCCCAATCCAGTGTGTGTGAGGCGGCGCTGGAAGTCTAATTGATTTCCTAGAAAAAGAAACTTATATATTAAGATGTTACCATTGGAGATCTATGAGCCTTTATCATATATTCCTTCTTTTGCACAAAACTAGTCATGCACTAGTCTGATATCCTAAATATTACCTTTTCATCACAAAATTGTAAGAGCACAATTTTATCATTCTTCTTTCCAAAAGAATAGTTTGGCGACTTTATGCAGGAAAATGTAAATTTATGACTTGGTAGAATACATAATTAAATAAACAATCTCTCTGAACGGACACTTTACTGGCAGATTTTAAAATTGTAAAGAAAGAGCTGGATCGGGGGATTAGTCGCCACCCGGAGCGAAGGCACCAGAAATGAGTTGATTGAGTTGGAAAAGCTTCAACTGAAAGTCATCTAATTTAAAAGCTTTTCTCACAGTGACCACAGGATTCAACACAGTTGTAGAAACGAGGAATCGACGGAGCGCTTTGCTTATAAAAACATCCCCCTCAGCCTTGTGGCATCCTCTCTTGTCCGGGCTTCCTCTGGGTGGCTCTGACCAGCGCCGGTGGACGCATTACAACCAGCACACACTGGCACCGTCTCAAGCCCGCCGCTGGTCTCGGACTCGGTCTGTGGTCTGAAGCCAAGAATAATGTTGTTGACCTGCCGGAGTGACTGAAGTGGTGAGAACCGCTGTCTGTGCAAACAGTTTTTAGTTCTGGTGTCCCTTTCAGTCTTTGTCATGATTCAAAATCATGGGGGTGGAAAAAAAAATTAAAATCATGTTATATGTTAGAAACCGTCGTCTCACTTCACCTCAACTTGTCCCGTTTCCTCGAGCTTGAGTCAGTGACTTGACGACTCCCGTAGGAGATTTGCGTTGTTGTGGGTTGTTTGTGAATGTCGATGTGGGGTTATTTTTGGGTGAAAAGATGTCACATGGACCTGTGCTTGTAAAGCGCTTTTCTAGTCTTCCGACCACTCAAAGTGCTTTTAATGACATCATTCACCCATTCATACACTAATGGTAGGGGCTATGGTTCCACCTGCACATCAGGAGTGACTAAAAACACACATTCATACACCGTAGACTCGGCTACGGGAGCAATTTTGGGGTTAAGTGACTTATCTCCATTTCTTTTGCATTGTGTATTCATGTTTTCTTGCACGTTGCTAAGAAATTCCATCTCCTCCCGGAGGTCGGTAGTGACATATCTTTTCGTTGTGTTTTATTGCCGTTGATATGGAGCTCGCCAAAGTTTAGAAAGATTACAAACTGTCGGTTGTAAATGTGTCTATCTGTCTTTTTTTCTTTTTTTTACACAGACCAGGTGGATGAATGCTCGGTGCCTCCGCATAAATCAGCTCTCAGTATTTGAGTTTTTCCACATCCTGCTTCCTGCTGTTAAACGTCAAGCAAACACTGAAAGGTCTAATATCTGACTCGTCCGACCCGAGTTCCTCAACATGCCTGCGAGCGGGTCGTTGTTATGAGTGCCTGCTTCTTATTCGCTGTCCAATCAGGGAGTTCTTAGCTGACTGCTGGCGGTCTGTCCTCGTCTGACCTGTAGTTCCTGAACCAGGCATCTCAGCCAGTTCACAGACGGAGGGAGTGGCGAACAGACCACCGGCTCCTCTGGAAATATCTAATGCACCAGGCCTCGCATTTCAAACCCACATTTCTGGATGCGAAACGATATCGTCACTGTTCTGCAGTTTGACCTTTTTGGGCTCTCTCTTTGTCCAGACAGCGGAGTGGAACCGGTCTTTCCACAGCGTCGGCCCATTTTAATGATTTGTTCAGCTCAGTGAGTCATGAATGAGAGGCGAGTTCATTGCTGGGATCCAGTTGTTTGAGTCAGACTCTGCCTGTAGTCGAGAGAGGCCAAAGAGTCCCGTTTTGTCCTGAAACCCAAAAGCATCTTAAAGTGCATGGAAACGGACATAGGAGCGTCTTTAGCTTCTGTACTGTGACGTATTTCACAGTGGAACAGAATATTCAAGCGGTGTACAAGAGGGTTTTAAATCGACTGACATGGTCATCCGTTTCACTGGGACTTAAATGGTTTGATGATCGTTACCCATGGACTTTCCCTTTTTTAGTGCTGCATTATAAATACGAGCGACAGTGGTTAGCAGGTCCGACCTTCAATCAGAGGATCTGCAGCTCTGCCAGCCCATGTCGATGTGTCCTTGAGCAAGACACTTAACCCTGAATTTCTCCCCGTAGCTGTGTCTACGGTTTATGAATGTAAGTCGCTTTGGATAAAAGTGTCAGCTAAATGAATACACAAGTTGTTTAAATATGGCTTTAGGATTGGCCTACATGCCTTGTACACTACCCTGATATGTTGTGAGTTAAAGGCATGAGTCAGCTGTCATCGACTCATTTAAAAAAGAAACACAACGGGGTTGCAGCTTTGCTCGGTCATCCAATGGATTCGTATGTGGATAAATGGAAGATTTCACCGGTGATGCTGGTTGCAGCCGAATAAGAGAACTGCATCCTAATTGTTTCTTTCCGCGTTGCAAAACTTGCCAATCATCCCCCACCCTGAATCGAAACAAGTTTTTTAAAATTCAAGTCAAATTCGACGATGGTTGAAACTCTATCTCGGTTGCAGATATGTGCGTTCGGATGAGCCTGAAGCCCGACAACGTAGCATACTAGCTTGCCTTTAGCCTTATTCCAGCATGTATGTATGTATGTATGTCAGTGAGCGACGTCGGTTAAAGGTGGGATCGGAGAGGGGTGTTTTCCCATTCCTCAGACGCAGGGCTCGGGGCAGCTCTGAGTGATTCGCTGAGGAATTTGTTTACTTGTGGCGGAGCTGCAAATAACTGCAGGGTTTATATAGGGCGAGAAACGACTTCCCCTCCAGGCAGCCATACAACATAAACAGAGCAGCGAGGGGAAATACTGGAGCGTCTTATTAAAGCACAACCACTACTACATGTTCCTCACGGTCACATGAATCCCATTACTCACTGAGGAGCTTTTTTATTTTTATTTCACCCCATCAGGCCCCGGTTCCTTCATCCACACTCTGGTAATTTGTCTGTCTCTGACGCGAATTGATCCTAAAACCATGTTATTAATCATCTGTCTCGGACTCACCCTGTTTGAACTTGTACGAGAGGAAAAGCTTGCTCGGCGTCGTCCAGGCTTTCAAGACAATGTTTGGCACGATGCCAGCGTCTCTGTGTGCTCGACCCACAAACAAACCGTCCACACCGACAGCCCACTCAGAAACTGTCCCCAAACCTCTGTTAGTAACGTGTGTTTATGATGCGTCATATGCGGCCTATTCCCATTTTATTTCTCCCTTTTTTGTCAATTAAGAATGTCAAAATGGTAATGTATGCAGATGACACAACACTGTATAGCTATGCTTCAAACTAACATGAACCATTCTGAATAAGGATCTGGAGAGAGTGTCTGATTGGGTGAAAGTGAACAAACTAGCCCTGAACATTTCTAAAAACTAAAAGTATTGTGTTTGGCTCAAGGAATGTGCTCAATGGTGACACACGGCTTCACCTGTCGATGTCAGGTTCGGCTATAGAACGGGTCAAGAAGACCAAACTACTGGGTGTAGTGGTCGGAGCACATTGCCGGCACTGTCACTAAAACTTCACTGTATAGCCTTCTCATGTTTTTCAGAAAGGTAATATTTAATCAGACACCTGAATATTTCTTCAAGTAGTTACAATATAGATGTAACAGACATAACCGTCACACAAGGAACGCTAGTTTAGGTCACTTGATAACAAACCTCCTCAAATTTACAGTTATTTTTTCGTGCAATTACTGCTTGGAATTTACTACTTCATCATATATATCATACAGGTAATAATTTGTCATTTAAAAAACAATTAAAGGCGCACCACTTGACATTAACTACTTGGCATTTACCATCACTTTTGTAGTCATCTGAACTTTCTTTGTATAAATTACTGATGTACTGCACAATATACATCCCAGTCCTCGAGTGCACTTTATTTATTTATTTATTTATTATTTTGTTTGTTTCACGTCACATTTTGCATGTTTGTATGTGTTTACATTTTGTCCTTTCTGTGGACACCCAGGAAGATTAGCGGCCGCTAAGGCGTCAGCTAATGGGGATCCAGTTAATAATAAACTAAACTATTTGTGTGCATTTTCTATTTGTCTCACCACGTTTTCATTTCTATCCCCTCCAGGCATTCGGGAACGCAAAGACAGCCCACAATAACAACTCGAGTCGCTTCGGCAAGTTCATTCAGGTGAACTACCAGGAGAGCGGAACTGTGAGAGGGTGAGGAACCAGAGACGAACGCTTTTCATTTTCCTAAAAAACTATATATATATATATATATATATATATATATATATATATATTGTATTGAAGTTAAGATTTTTATTGTGTGATCTTGTTTTCCAGAGCATATGTGGAGAAATACCTGCTGGAGAAGTCGAGGCTGGTGTATCAGGAGCACAATGAGCGGTGAGCACTTAAAGCCGATCATAATCATAGAAATAAAAGAACTACAGTACATTAAGGACACTGACAGTAGAGGCAACTTCCCTTCTGAGCAATGCAATGTGTTATATGATTACTAAAGTAAATATGAGTTATGTGTAAGGCTTCAAATGTCTACAAACTAGTTTTCAGTCACACAAACTTAGAATTTGTAATCTTACGTTAAACTTGAATTGCACTTTGCTTCAAACTTTATTGACTAACTGAAAAAAGATGAAGCTAGCAGCAAGTATGACAAAAATGCAGGTTGAATTTTTGGCAATGAAATAAAAAAATTGAAGCGCATGTAACTCAGGACGCCTGTTTGAGTTCACCAAAGTTTGATTCATGAAGTGAGTTGAGCTGAAAGTGGAAGTGACACTAATGTGTTGGACCGGCTAGGCGGTGCGGTGAGGTGAGGGTTAAACCTCACCATGGGTGCTCGCTGTGGGCCCCCTCTTATTGAGATGGATTGCTGACGCCAGTGTGTGTTCAAGGGGACCCCGGTCGCACAGCTGCTGCACACTTTTGACCTTTAACCTTTACGGAAAAAAGTGCACACACACAGCCGCAGTCCTCCACATAAACAAACTATTCGTCCAACAGTTTATTAGAGGCTAGCTCTCAGAGGGAAGACAGTGGTTCCATTGCTAGTGCTCTCTTTCTAGTTGATACTAGCATTGCATGCTAACGCACTGACATGAATTCGCGTTTGAAATGTTCATTTCTGTCCATGCAGCATCTCATCTCAATAAATCCAGTATGCATTCAGACACTTTTCACTGCCCATTTAGCAAGATGCTAATTAGCTGGATGCTAAATGGGCATCCATTTTTGAGTGACCTCAAGATGATCAATCATCAACCATATACGTATTTATCATTGAGCATGATGAGTGACTTGGCTTGTCATTTATAAATGCTTTAAAATTCAGGGAATTTGGCTGCTGAACTTTTGAAACTGAATTCCTGAGGAGTGAGGAGTGATGACTCCGCCCCCTGCGGTGGGTAACGCCACAGAGGGCCCACTCATAAAATAATGCACCAATGTCAACAATACCGAATCTCACTCCAAACTAAATCTAACACTTGGCCGTCCTGATTATTATTAGGTAAACAACATCATTCGTAGAAGCAAGAAGCTAAGAATACCAAAGTTTGGTTTTGTGTATATTTTTACTTCTAGTATGTCTTTCTACTTTTGGAAAACATGAGCTAATTATATGAGTCCCATATTTACATGATGTTATCAGGCAAAAACAAACATTTTGTGGAAATGTTTTTTTTGTTTTCTTTAGAAACTACCACGTGTTTTACTACCTGCTGGCAGGAGCGAGTGAAGAAGAGAGGGAAGCCTTTCATCTCATGAAGCCTGAAGAATACCATTACCTCAGTCAGGTGGGACAACCGGACACACAAAGCTTTATCGGGGAAAAGAAATGAGATTAACAATTAATCTGTCCTGTTTTTTGTCTCACACTCGCTGTCATTTTGCGGTTTGTTTGTGTCTTTATAGGTTTTGTGTTGTCTAATGCTTTTGTCATAGTGTTCATTCATTTTCAGAGTTTTGTGTGTCTGCTTTGGTGTCATCGACCAGTCGTTAGGCTCCAGCAAAAGGAAACGCATTCCTCTGTTGGTGGCTTTCAACGCCTCCTTTAAAGTCCCTCTTTCTCACTCACACATATGAACAAAACATGTAGCGGTCTAATCTCTGGAGACACGTTTCATTTGGTCGAGTGTGTGTGTGTGTGTGTGTGTGTGTGTGTGTGTGTGTGTGTGTGTTCATTTGTGTTTTGTGTAACTCGCATGTGCGTTTTGTTTTTGCATACACTTCGGTCTCCATTTACATTTTGACACATGCACATCCTCACCCGCACACCGCATCTGTCCCTCGTCTCCGTTGCTTGTGTTCCCCACAGCGAAACACACACACACACACACACACACACACACACACACACACACACACACACACACACCTTGTTTACAGGCCGATTATTATGGTTATTTAGTTATGGCTGTTTCCTCCCCCCTTTTGCATACTGTTAATCAGCCATCTACCACAAATGTACATTTAACTGGCCAAATGTCCAAAGCAAGCTGTTTTTTTTTTTTAAAGATTGATTTCCTTTCTTTTTCCAACAATTGGATCTGATCCATTTAAATTGTAAGTTTAATTTTTTCTTTTCCAAGGAAACATTAACGTTGTAAGAAAAACTCTTGCAGATGGTGCATTTAGGGACACCCTGACGGAGTATTGCTAAAAGGCTTTGAACGCTAAAAAGAAGTTCAGAAAGTTCATGTTTATCATGGTAATTAATATCAAACGTCGCTTTCAACAGCAGATTTGGAAATCCCACACGATGCTGCATTTCCAAACAGACCTGGAAAACAATTTTAAAACAGTTCCTGCTCACAAACTGGAACATCATGCAACGCAATAGTTCATTTTAACATAAGATAGATTTGATATCTCAAGCAGGTTTAATGTGCAAGATTACTACCCTTGGAGGCAGGAAATCAATCACAAAAACTCACGTTACGCTCAGAAATACAGCCCGCTGTGATTTTAAAGTAAAGCCAATCATTCATTCCTCTCTCATCCTGCTTCTGTGACTTGATGTGTTCGATCACGCGCTCACTGTGAACACGATTTCTGTGCACACGCCGCTCTTCCTCAGTGTCCCGCGTGCTTCGACTTACGTCTGTGTCTTAACGAGTAGAGCTGCGAAGTTCAGCCGTTGCTTGCGTCTTAACGGCACGTCCCTCCGTTGCCGTTGGTTGCAGACAAATCTGTGTTTTAATGGCGCAGTGTGCGTGTCTTCATTTTAATGCTGCTGTCTAACCGTCACCTCGCCCTCCTGTAAACTCTGCCTTAACATTTCCAGATGACAAAGTCAACCCGCCAACTGCACTGGGACAGTTACTGTGAGAGTGAAGCGGTCAGTATCTGTCTCTCTGTTTGTGTGTGTGTGTGTGTGTGTGTGTGTGTGTGTGTGTGTGTGTACGTGTTGGACAAACCTCAAGAATTAGATGTGTTTTTGGTCATCTGAGCACTTGCAGCTCGAGCCACACTTTCCCTGCACAAGTTGCACCCTGCCCCCCCTCGCCCCCCCGCGCTCATTTCGTTGCCTTTATTTTTTGTTGGATGTCTCCTGGTTTGGTTTTGGGTAGTGTTTATTTCGGCTTGTTTTTGCTTCTCCCCTGTTGTGCTGTCTGAGTTATGTTGGTATGTCTAGTCATATCCTGGCCTCTGTAGACGCCTTTTGTTGCTGTAACCTGTGCGTGACTTTTTTGATCATTGGCTGCGCTGCGTTTTGCTGATAGGACCGATAGTGAAACCCTCCGTGCTGACAATGAAGTCACAACTAAGTGACGCAAACAAATCGGGGTATTTCAAGTCAAATTAAGAATGTACACAGGGGCAAAAGAAAGACAAGTCTCAGACTAACCCTCTAGACATTTTAACTTTTCCCTATTAGGACTTGAGTCTAGTCTTTGCCATCCAAAGAAGTTAGTTAAATGAGACTTGACTTGGACTAACCCTTACAGACCTGAGACTTGACTTGGACTAACCCTTACAGACCTGAGACTTGACTTGGACTAACCCTTACAGACCTGAGACTTGACTTGGACTAACCCTTACAGACCTGAGACTTGACTTGGACTAACCCTTACAGACCTGAGACTTGACTTGGACTAACCCTTACAGACCTGAGACTTGACTTGGACTAACCCTTACAGACCTGAGACTTGACTTGGACTAACCCTTACAGACCTGAGACTTGACTTGGACTAACCCTTACAGACCTGAGACTTGACTTGGACTAACCCTTACAGACCTGAGACTTGACTTGGACTAACCCCTTACAGACCTGAGACTTGACTTGGACTAACCCTTACAGACCTGAGACTTGACTTGGACTAACCCTTACAGACCTGAGACTTGACTTGGACTAACCCTTACAGACCTGAGACTTGACTTGGACTCACCCCTTACAGACCTGAGACTTGCCTTGGACTAACCCTCTTAAGACTTGGACTTGCTCTCTGAGGACTTGAGACTTGACTTGGACTTGGTCCAATATAGCTTTACAGTACCTTTTTACTCAAAGTTCCCTGAATAGAACATACTTTAGTTTCAAGACCTGTGAGTGTTTGAGTAATGGGCTGAGCTCTGGTCCCAGACTGGTCCCATTGTTCACCAGCTGGTGGCTGAGCGACAGTATGTTTACATGCTCATTCCTCCACGTTGCCACAGGTTATTTGCCCAAAGACACACCCTCGACCTCTCAGTCAGCGGATCTGATTCAAATCACACTCTGCAGGAGAAATACTTTGATTGATGTCAATGATCAGAAAAGTCTTTTGGGATTTGTGTTGGGATTTTTTGGGGTTTGATTTTGTGGTGGTCATTAATGTTTCTGTTTATTAACTTGTGTCTGTAACCGTGCTCTTTGGATTCTTGAGTTACATTGGATTAATCCATTCATTTTCCACTCGTTCTATCTCAGTAAGATATATTTTTTTAATATACCTGATACTGTGAGATACTTAATGTAGTTTGTATAAATTCAGCATTTATGCATAGGAATTACTGTAAATCTGCCGTGACCAGGTGATTAGCCCTGCAGTAATGCTCCATATCGGGAACAATATAGGAAGGAATTCCTTTATAACCCAGTTAACTTAATGAAGCTCACCTTATTATATATTATATGTTGACAAAGGGTATATATTATGGTGATTTTGTAATGTTTTGTTTAATTTACAAAACACTTACATAATCTGGAATCCAAAATGGACAGATTTTTTTCACAGCAACTATTTATTTTGTCATAAATGTAGATATTCCTGCTCTAGAATCGTAACGCCAGAGTCACGAAGAGGTGAGTGTGAGTTTTTAACCATGAAAGCAGGAGAGCGAGGCACGTTGGCGCGAGCGTGAGTCCCGTGTTTCGGAGTGTTTGTCTTTTCCGAGGCCTCGGTATGTGATAATTATGGCAGCCATAGTGGAATGGGCCCATAAAGCAAAGAGCAGAGCTCCCATTACGCAGTGAAAGACCGTGTGGTTATGTAGTTACATCAAAAAGCACGAGGTCCCGGTCTGGGAAGCGCTTTTCCTCTTGTCATAAACAACTGATCCAGGTCCAGATTTATCCCTGAGTTTACTCGTGTGCTCCTGGTTGCGAAATAATCCTCCGGCGACGGTATTTCAGGTGCTATTTTTATTATTTTTTCAAATGCCCTTTTCATGATTCCAGTCTGCACTTCACATGCATGACACGCGCCTCGTAAGAACTCGTGCATAACGAGCGCTTGCCTGCACACGTCACTGCCGACTCCCCGCCATCACTCAAACGGAGGAGCACTCGTGAGCCGCCGCTCCTCTTCACCCCGCTCGCCAATATTCTGTGGATCGGTTGAAAGTGGGTTTTTCCACGACACAAGCAGAACCTGCACACCAGACCGGAGGGTTTGAACCCCCGAGCTTCTTAGTGACCGCTTCTTTTTTTTGGGGGCATGAGTCATTCATTCCGTCTGCTTCGGGCCACTCTGCTATTTATTTATTTTTCGGCTGCCAAGTAAAGTAAAAAAACTATTTTAGGCACCTTTTGTTGGCCTCTCTGTAAACACTTGGGCGCTGCGTATGTCAACAGTCTTTAGTAAGTCCTTTTGGTTTCCATGCGGCCGTGTCGTAAACCAGCTCCTGTAAACGCGATGACACCCGGTTGTTGTTGTTGTTTTTCTTCTGCAGGACTGCTTCACAGTCGAGGGAGAAGACCTGAAGCATGACTTCGAGAGGCTTCAGCTGGCCATGGAGATGGTGGGCTTTCTTCCCTCCACGCGCAAAAAGTGAGTGACACACACACACACACACACACGCACACACACGCACACACTGGAGGAACGTTCTGCTATGCAGGTTTTGCACATGACCATATCGCTACCTTTGGCAATTACCTTATTCACACTGTAAATCAAAGTGTGTGTGTGTGTGTGTGTATAAATATATAAATAAATACTTTTTTTTAAAAGGTAGCGATACACACACACACACACACACACACACACACACTGTTAAGATTTGTTCATAAGTAACCGTATATATTATATTGTGCTGCATTTTATTCTATTCAAAATGTAAGATATGTAGATATGTTTAATGTGTGTCTAGCGTGAATGGGCTACAACTACATTGTGCAACCCTGTGTTGTAAAATGACAAATATATTAACAGTTTTATTGTGCATAGGAGAACATGATGTTACAGCACACCTGAGCCTTGTTGACCACCACATTCCTCATCACCACCACCACCAAGATGTTTTCTTTAAATGTCCGTCTCTTGAATGTTTCCTGAACCGTTGTTTAGGATCTTCTGCCTGCTGTCGGCCATCCTTCACCTGGGCAACATCCGCTACAAGAGGAAGACCTACAGGGACGACTCCATCGACATCTGTAACCCAGAGGTGCTGCCCGTCGTCTCCGAACTGCTGGAGGTACGGCAACAATAACGCTTCATATCCTCTAAATATTTGTTGGTGTAAGAAAATAAAAAATAGGTGCCGTCAAAGTCTCACAAGATATTCCTATTTTTTTTTATTTTTTATTTTTTGTATGGCCAAACAACTAAATGTGACATAAATGAAGATGAAATAAAGAAGCGGTTGCATGCTTTTGCTTCATTTTTATTTTTTGAGTTATCCATTCTGAATTATTATTAATTATTATGCTATTTGTTAAATAACCAAGTTCCCAGTGGCATGAAGTGCGACAAGACTCTGGGAATCTGTCATTCCTTTCAAAGTGACTTTGTCTCTCAGTCGGCCATTAACGTCTATAACGTCACGTACTGCGTTCCCTTTGTGTCATCATGCTACTCTCAAGCTAAACCCGTGACTTCAATTATCTTTTGGAGCCTGAAGTACTTAATATTAAGGCCTCATGTGTATTTATTAACATTACAGGTGATAGTTTGATACCCTCCCATGAATGTGGTTTAACACCATGACTATTAGTGGATCGTTGGCCCGACTAGCATCTCGAGGTATTCACCTTCTTTATTAGAAGCCTGTGCAGAACTGTCACGTCTCACCTTTTAACTCAATTTATGAGGAGACCGTTTCTTCTTGTTGCTGCTGCTGCTGTAGATTTTTCAAAGCACTTCTTTAAGCCGTTAACCTCCCGGAGCTTTGATATCGGACACTTTTCACTGTCGACTGTCGACAAAGCTGAGTGATGATCCAGGTTTCTTGTGGTCACAGCACACACACTTTCTCTAACACTTTGGGTAAAAGCCTCCGCACAAATACGTGGAATTAAATGGCGGAGTTTATCGTCTTTTCCCTGGAGATTAAAACACTCCCTCTCTCTCTCTCTCTCTCTCTCTCTCTCTCTCTCGCTGCCGTGATCCTCAGGTCAAAGAAGAGATGCTGTTTGAAGCTCTGACAACCCGGAAAACGGTGACCGTCGGAGAGAAGCTGATTGTTCCTTACAAACTGTCCGAGGTGAGACTCTCCTCCCCCGTAGATGAACACCGGGGCGCATATCGAGCCATGTGACATGTGGGATACAGAAAACATTTAAATGTCCCAGACAAGGAGAGACTTCCCAGGTGATCTCTTTAGTAGAAGGAGACGTGGTTAGTAAGTATTGCATCACTTCCTGTCAGTATAAAACCGTTAACGGTATACTCTGATGAGCGTGGTACATCTTGTATACTGTAGCGTTGAATTGGACCTGAAGATTCATCAGTACTGACTGAGCTTCTTTTAAAAAAATAATAATAATAATAATAATAATTTAAATAAAGCATCCCACTCAGTAAAGCGACTGAAGGCATTTGGCCGACTCGATAACGGCGCTGCAGCCTCGCCTCCTTTCGGTCTGACCCGGCCGTGTTTACAGGACAGCAGACCGGATCTCCTCCTGCTCCCTCAAAGCTCTCCAGCAAACACACAAACACACACACACTTACAAACACACACACACACACACACACATAGTCCTTCAGTGTGTTTAGAGAGACAGGGGAAGGTATTTCTTTGAAAACAAACACGCGTCACGGTCCGCATGATGAGAGCCGTCTGAGAGAGGAGAGGCAACAACGTGGATACACACTGGGACACGCCAGTCAGGTTGAACGGAGACGTTTTTACACACACACACACACACACACACACACACACACACACACACACGGACACACACAGAGACTATATATATATATATATATATATCTCTATATCAAACTCACTCACACTAGTTCCCCAGGTTTCATCAGTGTTTGACCACAAACTCTCCCAAAAGATATCGCCGTGTTCCACGTGCAACTTCATTATGACCTGTTTTGGATATTTAGGAGGAATTTCAAATGAACAAACTGTGATTGTTTTGGTGGCTCGCCGGGTGGTCTCACTGTAAATATTGTTCTGACAGTCACAACAATCTCATTGCCTGTTAACTGAAGTCATACAGCCGAACAACCTCAAAGAAATCTGAGCGCCCTACAATGAGTTACGAGGCTGTTTCCGTCTTTTAGTCCAACTTCCTCTAAATAATAAAGAGCTCATGGGGTCATATGCGGTTATAAAAAAATAAAAAAATCTGTCCCGACTTGTGGAAAAGCATATTTGGTTTGAGGTTGGCTAAAAATATCCCTGTTAATAATTTAGAACGAAAGGGATTTCAGCTTTGAGTCGCCACTTCATGGTTTGTTTGCTCACCTCCGCTGGAGAAGGGTCAAACATTTCCAACGGATACGGGAATTAGAGCGTTTTATTCCCCCCAATAATTTGACGAGGAATCTTTTGCCCTGCTTATTAAAAAAAAACACGACAATGATCCAGCGCTCTTATTTCTATATCTTCTTCCGAATATTTAACGTTTGTCATCCGACTATCATGCCGGTCGTCCCAGCAGCCGAGCCGTTGGTGTACACAGTCTATGTTTAGCCTATTGAAGGTCTCTCTCACACACACACACACACACACAGACACTAGATGGGTTTCGGTGGTAATGACGTTAGTGACGGCACGGCGACGTCCGGCTGTGATGCGGCGCCGTCTGCCAGCCCGTCTGCGCACTCCTGGGCCAAAGTTTCAAGAGCGAATGTGAACACCGGAGACGCGTTCGGGTTGTGGGGTCGTCCGGTTTCTCCTGTTCATCAAACCATCCTACGTTTGTGCAGTGAGAGCGCCGAGTGCAGCGGCGGCTGACGGTTCAGTGCGGATGTGATTTACACTCTAACTATAAATGGTTGGTCATAAAGGAGAAATACAACCGCCTGCACATCTTTGACTTTTTAAATGCTGTGTAACAAGGCCGAGCTCTGATGCGTAATACAGATGCGTTGAGTGTGAGCAGGTGACTCGGTATTGGTGTCAAACCTCTGGCTCTGCACTAATAAACGTGGTCATTTGGGGGAATAACGCTTTCTTGCTGACAGTTCGATAACTAGATCGATGCAACTTTCGTGTGTGTGCGGTGAATTTGAAGCGACAGAAAACGAAAAGCTTGGCTCTCTGCAAAGAAAATGACCCTCAAACAGCCATAAAGCTAACTGTACTAATTAAGATGTTGCATATTCTTCTTTGATCCATGCAGAAAACAACGTAACGACCATTAGCCACTTTATGGTTGCACTATTTCTTAACTGAGACAAATAACTGCTTTTTACTCTTCAGTTTGTGTATGTTATGAATGATAACCAGTCAGTGAGCTTTAGAGGTCCTACTTTTTTAAACTTGTGGGCTGGGCCAGACTAGACTAGGAGTTTCCCCTGTTTTCAGTGTCTTGGGATGGAAGACACTGATAAGGTGGTTCTGAGTATATGAATACATTTTCTGTACACTTGAATAAAGCTCATTTGGGTATAAAAAAATAAAAGTCATTGCCTATGGAGTAGCTCCAGAATTAAATTTGATGACGTCAGAAGTTTGAGGCACAGCTGCTCCTCTGGTTTCTGGCTCCTCGATTGAGTAGCTCATGTTCACAAGTATTGATTTCACTTCCTTATACACGGAAATACAATATTTAAATTCTTGATTTTTGCTGGTGTTTCCCCCTTTTTATCAAATGTTGTCAGCTGAGATATTACCATCGGGAGTCTCATTTTAAAGATGCGCCGTCTGTGTTTTAATGTGCAGGCCGGCACGGTGCGCGACTCCATGGCGAAGTCCCTGTACAGCGCTCTGTTTGACTGGATCGTCTTCAGGATCAACCACGCCCTGCTCAACATCAAGGACCTGGAGGAGACCACCAAGGTGGGAGGACCCAAACATCTCGGAATCATAACTGTCACTTAAACTGATTTTTAAGTGTTACATAATGAACCTTAACTCAACTGAAATGATTATTAAATACCACATTTCTTTTTGTTCGCCCGCCTCCAGATCTTGTCCATCGGCGTGCTCGACATTTTTGGGTTCGAGGATTACGAGAACAACAGCTTCGAGCAGTTCTGCATCAACTTTGCCAACGAGCGTCTCCAGCACTACTTCAACCAGCACATCTTCAAGCTTGAACAAGTAAGACATCTCTTTAAATATCCGTCCTTCTCGATTCCTTTTATTTCGGGATTCGACTGCTGAACCGCTGAGCTGCTGCTGCTGCTGTTGTTTTAAGATAATGAAGGTCAGCCCAAGTTCTTTGGCGGTGACCATTTCCGAGGGAAACCCTCATGCTTATCACACCGTACGGTCCACTTACACGACAATGACGCTGGAACAATGGAGGAATTCTTCATGCAATTACGCAACAGGGTTGCTGACAGTCGTATGACTCCACTCTCCCTCCCTGTAACCCCCCCCCCCGCCCGGCCCCTCCACGACTAAAGATGTCTGTTCCCTTAAGTGAGCCGATTCACTTCAAAAGGCTTTTTTTTAAAGTTATGGTCTGTAAGATTTGCGTATAAGTTAAACATCGTGTTCGCCTTGAGATGATTGACTGAATCAGCCGAACCTGCCCTGACACGTCTGACATGAAGGACCTCGAGTCTTTTCCGTTAATGGTACAAAGGCAATCCTGTCTTGCCCTCATGTCATAAATATGTAAAGATATGGACTGCAGATTTACGTCGCGACAAGAGGCTTCAAAGACGAATGCAGAATTATTGGGCTCTACATTACGGACTTGTCAGATTCGCCTCGTTAGACGGTTTGTTCTTTCAGAGATCTGAAGGTTTTTTTTGCAAGTAATGATTCAAAGCTTTAAAAAAAAACTTAGTTTCAAAAGCTTCCAAACAAGTTGTCAAGCTCGCGTGTTTTAATGCAAAAGATGTGCACTTGACATTTATGCTCACTTAATCCAATGTTGTTCATACATAAAAAGTCACTCAGGCCCCTAAACATTTATTCTAACTAGCAAACTTAAAGCTTGAACTTTCATCTTCAGTATCTGTAAGTAGTTTGTGGTTGATTTTCGAAGTTGTGTTTATGATCTCAATCTCGTGTTATCGCACCTCGTTTTCTCGGGTGGCCCCGGTTGTTTTAGTTGAAGTCACTTTGGTAAATTAGCTATTTTTTTATGCTTTTTTTTTTTTTTTTTTCACGCAACTTAATTCCAAGAAATTCTACTAAACACAAAAAAAAATCTTTGTAGAGAAACTACTTTTACAGATCTGTCAATTAAATGTACAAATCAATTGGTCGACAAAATCCTATACGGATGTTAGCTGACTCAGCATTTCTTTGGTCGGGGAGAGTCCTATTCTTTTCACTGACTCTGAGCCTTCAGCTGCCAGTATTTGTTGATATTTATTAGAATCCCAACGTACTTCCTGTGCTAATAGTCGCCGCACTAACTCAAGTTAATATGCATCCAGCTTTGAGCCAAACAGTTTAGCCACAGTGTTCTTTTCTTTAAATGCAAAACAGTGGCCGCACATCACTATTAGAGCCAATCAGGGTGTGTGTGCCTGTGCACAGGACAGGGTGTAAATATGCCCTGCTATGTAATTACATGTTATTGTATTGTAAGAATTGTAAACATGCTTGCTGCTACAACAAAGACATTTCCCCTTGGGGATGAATAAAGTACATCTAATCTAATCCAAAGAGAGAGGCAGTGGGAGCCATACGAACAGTTATTTGGGTGTAGTGTGGTAGTAGTGTCATAAAGTTTGTATATTTTTCACCAGGAAAATGAACAAAGCACCAGAGGTGTGTCGGTCCTTTTACTTCTACTGGATCAGTTCCAACGTTACTGTACTTTGAGTGCGTCTGCTTGTACGTAGTGTGTGTGTGTGTGTGTGTGTGTGTGTGTGTGTGTGTGTGTGTGTGTGTGTGTGTGTGTGTGTGTGTGTGTGTGTGTGTGTGTGTGTGTGTGTGTGTGTGTGTGTGTGTGTGTGTGTGTGTGTGTGTGTGTGTGTGTGTGTGTGTGTGTGTGTGTGTGTGTGTGTGTGTGTGTGTGTGTGTGTGTGTGTGTGTGTGTGTGTGTGTGTGTGTGTGTGTGTGTGTGTGTGTGTGTGTGTGTGTGTGTGTGTGTGTGTGCACCGATTCCAGTTCATGTCCACCCACATCCCTAATTTTCAATACACTGACGCCCACAAAAACACCCAGTAACTCTGCATGTGAACTATTGATTTCTGATGTTTTCCATGAATCAAACTGCCCCCGACGTTCACATTTTCTATCAGACATCCTGGATTTTTAATCATGCAAGTGAGAGAATAAAATCCACCTTTTTGCTAAAATCTCTCGAATCTGTAAACAGAATTAACGTGACGGATTGATATTAAAACATTTAACATTTAAACTGCACTGAAGACTTGATGAGAGGAAACTGGAGCGCTTATGAATTCCTTTTGGCCTACATTCTGTACTTTTTAAAGCATTAGTTGTGTGTGTGTGTGGAAAAATCGATGTGCACCACTGAGGCATCCCGAAAGCCTCTGAAAACGATTCAACCAGGATAAGTGGACCGAGAGCTGCCGAGCTTCATATTTCCAGCTTCACACCCTCGTCTACAGTTACATGCGTACATTTCCATTCATCCGTGGACCAGTAAGCCACTATGTTGGAAGCAGCCAGGGGGCTGACTCGTTTGCTTGTGGGCCCCGGCGATGGTCACTTTAAGGGGGAATAGTACTTATTTTCTTATTTTGGTCTATTTTCCAACTTTTTCAAACGACCTCTCCGCCAGTAATCACATTGTTGAAAAGACATTAACTGGGAGAAGAGAATGTTAGTATGATAATATTTAGACTATAATTATACAGTATAATCACGAGTTTAACTTCAGTTTAATGGCTCATCGTCAACAATGTGATTTATAGGGATAAATTGATAACGCACTATTCGCACGAACCGTAAACAAAATACGAAGACGACCTTCAGAGCCGTCGTGCAGATGCTGATTCGGCTCATTGTGGGTACTTGCTGTTGTTGAGTCGAAACAAGAGTGAATCACAGCGGTTGTTAGATGACTTAAAGGCATGTCGAGGGGGCGGATACAGTATCCTGTGTAATATAAAGCGATCCAAAACAACACCCCCACAAACCACAGCGTAGTGATTACCCCAAAAGCTTGAGTCAGCACCCGTCTGACACACAAATTGAATGTTATAAGGCTCACAAACGTTTATTCCAGAGCTGTTGTATTGGATTATATTGCACAGGTGGTGCTTTTATAGTTTCCTGTGTGTGTGTGTCTCGACTGTCCTGAAAAGACACAAGAGTGAAAACCGGTCATTACGAAGTTACTCAGGTTGATATTGTGATGTTATGAAAAGACGGACCTGTTCTTCAGCTTTTACTTTCTTTTGTTACCCAGGAGGAAATTTAGTTTGCAGCCAGACATTTAAAATAAAGGTCAACGGGTGACACTGAACAACAGAAAGCAGTTTAAAGCTGCAGAGGTCATACAGACTATTTCCCCATTTGGTTTTATTTCACCAAATACTGAAGGGAAAAGATCATCTCCCGTTCTTCTTTTTCTCTCAGCGTTATTGTCTTCAGATGTTGGAGTAAGCAACAGAAAATTAACAGCCTTCGGTTTCCACGGTAGCAAGAAAAAAAAAGAGATGAGAGATTTTTTTTATTTTTTATTAAACCTTCCCCTGGATCACGGCCCTTATTGGTTAAATCTCTTTCCCAGGGAACACGGGAAAATAACATGCGTGCGGAAGAATAAATGATAAATGCTCCGAATGCTTCTCTCATTATTAAACCAGCGAGATGCCAGGGAAAGATCTGAGGAGGGTTTTATTGGCTGGCGACATGACATGAAAGCAGGCATAAAAACAACAACGTTGTGTTGCTTTGATTGAAAAAATCAGACCGGCCCTAAAAGAATCTTTTTTTAATTTTTTTTTTTTATGACACATTGATAATAATATTGTATGTACACATTGCCACATTGTTACCACCTGGCAACAAAAAAGCGAGGCCACACACCGATCTTTGATCCAACAATAGTTTAAATCAAAGCTCCACAGCCTCCATTGGTGAACCCAGAATGAGGCCGGTGCAGCAGGCGTTGCCGTGAGAGAAGTCTTTAATGCCTTCTTGGAGGCTCCAATCAGCAGGTGGATGTCCTAGCTCCGCCCACCAGGAACCCATCGTAGAGCAGGAACACAGCCAGCAGAGTGGGAGGATCGTCACAACATGTACCGCACACCTTAATTAAACAATATATTTTTGTATATATTTTATGTGATGAAATAGGCCCCCAAATGTTGATTTTTTTTTTTTTCTATCCAGCAGGAGCTGCGGACATGCAACCGAAGCAAAAGAATAATTAAAGTACAATGCACTGAGGTCCCTGTTTGTATTTGTGTGTGTGTCCCTGCAGGAGGAATACAGGGCAGAAGGCATCAGCTGGCACAACATCGACTACATCGACAACACCGGCTGCCTCAACCTGATCAGCAAGAAGCCCACAGCTCTGTTCCACCTCCTGGACGAAGAGTGCAAGTGAGTTGCAAGAAATATGTTTATATTAAAACATAATAAAATCACTATTTGTAAAAAGGTTTTATTGTCGTGAAGAACCCAACTTGTCGTCCCCCGACTCTTCTGACCTGCAGAGCTTTTTAAGCATCTTTCAGCTCCTTTATCCTACTTTTTCTTATTTACATTTTTTTTAAATCATGTCTTACACTATTGCACCCGTGTTTATTGTCACGCACCGAAACACCTCGTCAACTTGCTTGTACGTGCAATACATCGTTTCTTATTCTGAATATTTTGGTATTATGGCACCACGTGGCAGACAAACTAGAGGCCAAGAGAGAGAGAAAGGGAGAATGAATATCTGACTTCCACGCCTCAGGAGGTCGGAAACGCCACTTCAAGTGCTTCATGTTTGCTGGAAATATGAGTTGACAGGTTTTTTTTCCTTCTTTTATTCACCTCATTAGTTGGCATTATGCCAGACATGTGTCTGTCAGCTTGTTCCCCACTTCTTATGCCCCCTAGTGGCTAAAATAACAACGGCTTTAGTCTCCATCAGAAGCTTAAGCAGATACAACTGTGTGCTTCTTGGAGGTCGTAGGGAGTGATGCACACACGCGACCTCGAGGGGGAAGACTCAGAGCTTCAAATGTATCTCAGCGACTTTCTTTAAAGCTTTATTTAATAAAACATTTGTTTGTTTTTATCAATTACAATAACAAAAAAGCCAAAAGTGACAAATCAGCTGGACCTACTGCTCACTCTAGAGACGCAACTAATGAGAATATTAAGTGGGTAGAATAACGGTTCTGCACATAATCGGAATATTGTCACATTTAAAACAATAACAAGCGCATTTTCATTGTGTGTGTGTGTGTTCGTGTATTTCTGCTGATGTATCCAAATGACCACAGTGTAAGATGAAGTGCAGAATACATTTGATGGTTTTCAGGTTGACTGTAACGTGACTATTTTTTTACTGAGAGTATTTCCTCCTTTTTTATTTCTCCATTTGGACACTGAATCAAATTCCTCCCACTCTGAAAAGCTGCAGAGCAGCGAGTCCTTGGCCGTGCAGTCTTTTCACGGTTCAGGTTTCACCCTGTTCCAAAAGCCATCGGTGTCTCATTTAAGCTGCCGATTCTCTCCAGAATCGCTGGCTCTCGATATTAAAAGGACTGGAAGGTTGAAGTCTGAGCCGAGATCAGCCAGAAGTGATAATCCCCCAACCTGTGGCGTAAGAGGATGAAATGTCAAAACTGGTTACAGATCAGATAACTTGCCGCGTTTTCCAAGCGGTCCGCATTCAGCACTGTGGTAGAGACTGTTGTTGTGACTGGGAGGGGGGGGGCGTAATGTCTTTAATTCATGATGCTTTTATGTGGATGATGCGGCACTCCTGACATCGATTTCCTTTCTTGATGCGTTTTCATATTCAAAACAAATGTAAAAAAAACCAAATCAAACTCCTCTGTTTTTTTTTGGTTTTTTTTTCAGTTTCCCTCAAGCCACCAACCAGACTTTGTTGGATAAATTCAAGCGGCAGCACGAGGGGAACAGCTACATCGAGTTCCCCGCTGTCATGGAGCCCGCCTTCATCATCCGACACTATGCCGGCAAGGTCAAGTACGGGGTCAAGGTCAGTGTAATCCCCCCCCCCCCGACTTCCACACCGAGTCTCTGATTAGATGGAAAAGGGAGGTCCATCTAATCTCAGCTGTGTTTGTGTACTTTCTTTTAGTGGGGTGGAAGCCTAACCCCAACATCATCACAGGATTACATGCCAGTTTGATTGTTTTTAGTTACACAAAGGGCTTCTGTGGACAGGCACACATTACACTTAGAGTGCTAAGACTCTAAAGAAAAGAATACACATTTATTTAAATCAGACTGTATGACAATACGGATGGTTGTGTACGTAAATGTAGCTGTAAACTGTATTGTTTGTGCAGGTTCGGCACACTCTTTTAATTAATTTTGTTTGTATTACACAGAGTGATTTGAACCATTTCTTGATACTGACTGTGTTGTTGTTGATTTGATCTCGTTGCATTAAGATCAGCTGCTTTTTAAGACCTTCTTTCATCATCGTACGAATGTTTTATTTGGACATCTCTGAACCCCGCGAGGTTTAGCAACGTGGGACCCAATAAAATCCACAATCAATACCATCCACTAACATTATTATATTTTTTTTTAAATGTCTGTCACTCACAGGACTTCAGGGAGAAGAACACGGACCACATGCGTCCGGACATCGTAGCGTTATTGAAGAGCAGCAAGAACGCCTTCATCTGCGGGCTGATGGGCATCGACCCGTCGGCCACTTTCCGCTGGGCGGTACTCCGAGCCTACTTCAGGGCCCTGGTGGCTTTCAGAGAGGCCGGGAAGAGACACACGCAGAAGAAGACTGGTGAGCGGAAACTCCATCAACATGCACATCATAGCAGTGAGACAGAGGAGATGGATACTAATGATACCCGGGAAATAATACCCCGAGCTTAGAAAAACACGTCATTAACAAATATATAGCTTGTATTCTATTAAGGCATCTTCTGAAGTTCTACATTATTAATTCACAGCATGTTGCAGCTGCACAATCTTTAGGTGATTCAGATTATATTAGAATAGTATAGTTTAATGCAGTTTATTGGCTGTCAGCAGGCCGAAGAAGAGGTCGGATGAAGATGGAAAAATAAACGGTTTAGTCCTCTTCGTTCATCGTAGTTGGCCCTTTTCCTCTGCCGTGTGTTGTGTTTCAGTAGTGGCTGTAGTACGTGTGCACAGTGCCGCCATCTAGTTACCGTAGTTACCGTAGTTACCGTAGCTCTTCCTCTTTGTCTCTCTCATCTTTGGCTTTCTACGAATGCCTTCTTTTGCCCATAGAGAGACGTTGGATGTGCAGTAGATTTGTTTTACCACCGGATGTGTTTTTCCTCAGCACTCTGCGCCCTCTCGACCCCTTCCTACACATGTAGATGTTGTGTTGTGAAATTAGACGCCGCGTTTCTTTTGCTTTAACCTTTTAGATATCTTTGAGAAATCCTTTCCGACTGAACTCAAACAAAAGGGCAACCTGTCACACGTCTCCTTAAACATTTCTGTGTTTTTTGACTGAAGGTTTTTAAGATTTAAAAAGAATTGTCCTTATCATGGGGCTAAGTTAAAAGAACAATTACTTTAATAGTCATTGTCTAAGAGGACAAGGAGTTTAGAATCCGTTAAAAACCTCTCGAAGAACTACAATGACAAACATCCTACCGCTGCCACCGACTGCAGTTTTGAATGTCAATCATCTTCTCTCCTGAAGTCTTGCACAGGTATCTCTCCAGTAGACGACTGCATCTCTTGATCTTTTCTTCTTCGCTGTCTAATCTGTCATTTCTCTCTCTCTCTCTCTTCCCCTCCCTTCTCTGTCCTTGTGTATTTTTTTTCTCTCTCTCTCTCTCTCTTGTTTCTCTTTTTGTTTTGCTTCTCCAAGGGCATGATGACGCTGCTCCCTGTGCAGTTTTGAAAAGTGTGGATAGTTTTAGTTTTCTGCAGCACCCTGTGCATCAGAGAAGCTTAGAGATCCTGCAGAGATGCAAAGAGGAGAAGTACAGTAAGGCTGCCAATACAACAATAACTCCTTACTTTCCTGTTAGACCATTACTTAGGGAAACCGTAGGGACGAGGCTGACCAACATCGACTTTACTGCACTGCGCTGCAGCCAAAAGAGATCAAAATGACGATTTACAAACTCTCATTTTCCATCGATAGACGAGATGCTTGTTGGTCTCCGCTCCCTCCGTCTCCCTCTTCCCTCCTTTCTTATGCACCGGCATGCATTTGTTCTTAGTCTCGTCTCGCATGTTGTTCTTGTGCTTGGGCCTTTCTGTCACTCACACGGTGCTCGTGGAAGGCCAGCAGAGAAATGCATGACGGTCATCAGCTAATTTTGGGTCTGGGGGGGAGAAACAATGCAGTAACCACCTCCTAGGTGACCCATCACTTCCTGTTTGGTCACGCAGCTCCACTTTCTTGTCCAGTCCTGTCTGTTTGAGGTGGGGGGGTGGTGGGTGGGGGGGCAGGCATTGGGTGTAGTTGCTTGTCCGCCACAGCACACGTCTAAAATCAATCAACTTCACCCTTGACTAATACCACAAAGGCTGGTGACGGTGGTAGAAACACTGGAGGAGGGGGGGGCGGGGGGGGGAGCACTAACTTGCCCACAGGCCGCTTTTGGTGGAGGACACACGGCCGACTTTGCACTCACACGGTCACTTTCACCACATTTCATGACACTCGGATGTGTGTTTGTGTCTTTTTGTTTTGTGCAGCTCCTGAAGAGAGTGAACACGTTGCACAAAGTGATGAAACTGACAACGGTATACGGCTAAGTTTAAGATTAAATGCTCTCAGGAAAGTTGAGTAGGCTAACCCTCACTGTAGATTTCTCATCACTATGATTTTAATGGTTCCACAGCAGCTGAAGGCTCGTCACACCGTAGCAATGTCACACGGCAGCCTTAATTAATCCCTTCCTGCTTTTGAG
The DNA here is from genome assembly GCF_009769545.1 of Cyclopterus lumpus. Classification (NCBI taxonomy): domain Eukaryota; kingdom Metazoa; phylum Chordata; class Actinopteri; order Perciformes; family Cyclopteridae; genus Cyclopterus; species Cyclopterus lumpus. Next base: position 25,006,637 of record NC_046968.1, read on the forward strand.
TTTTACTTTTTCAAATTCTCTTTAGTCCGACCCACACGGTTATTGGAACAAACGTGTTTTAAAATATCTGTATTTTAAATGACTAATCCAGGTTTGAAGCAAACCTCCAGTCCAATAATTCCATCTTTCATAATTCGACACTAACAAGAGAAACTCACTATTAACTTCACAGATCTTTTTTTCCCCGATATTAAATCATCTGCAGTGGATTGTATTTCCAATTTAAAAAAAAAAAAAAAAGGCACAAAACGCTCGCTGCAATAACACATGGTGTTTTGTTTTTTTTCTTTGCTTGGGAAGGGTTTGAGTGTTTGTCTTGTCGGTTGTGTGTGTGTGTGTGTGTGTGTGTGAGAGTGTGTGTGTGTGTGTGTGGTTTTGTGTTCTTTCCCACGATGCCAACCTGTTTGTCTGTGATCAGGTGTGACCAGAAAGAGTCCACGTACGCCGCTGTCAGACCTTCATGGAAGCAACACCATCAACGAGAAATCCCCCCGGTAAGAGTCTGTGCTTTGAGGGTCGCTGCGTTTCTCTTTTGAAAAGATTCCTTTCGGTTGTCAGGTCAATTCGGGAGAGTTATTTAGGCGATAACGTAAATATAGAATAGAGATAATTACTATACGAAAACAAGTTATTTAAACTATGTGTACATCTGAATTAATATGAAAGTTGAAAAGAAGAAAATGACATTTAAAATGTAAAATATATACAATATATTGAATTAAAATGAAAGAGCTGTGCACTTTTTAGAGGTGGTAGTTTTGTGCAAAGGTTCACAAAATCAATCAATTCAAAGCCAGGTCCTACGACTGCATTCAATAAAACAATACTACAGATATGGCAGGGCTGGACTCACAGGAGCGTCTACACATGTCTCCCTCGATGACAATTGAGTGTAATTATCAAAAGAGGGAAATGGGGAACGACCTGCAGCAAAAGGTCCTCGTTGGACTTAAATTGGGGATGTTGTGGTTAAATGTCGGAGTCTTCACCGCATATGACAAAGAGCTCTGGAACCACTCTTTGTCAACAGAGCCTAAGCCTCTTAATACCGTTCTGGCCGATGCTCTGACACACAATAAATAGTAAATATATATATATATATTATTATATACTATATTACATATATATATATATATATATATATATATATATATATATATATATATATATATGTAATCATCATGCAAAGATATTCACCTCTGGGCATTGAGACAGGAAAGAAAAGAAAAGAAAGGAAAGGGTGAGTGCTGTGATCCTGAGCGCTGCCCCCCCCCCCCCTCCCCCCACCCCCACCCCACCCCACTGAGACCCCGGTCCAACACCTCTCTAATTAGCTGTAGACTGTGAGATTAGTGGCCCACGACAGCGACTGGTGGCACAGAGCTGCTCGTACAAGACGGCTTTTGTTACACAGGAGCTCTCCACTCTCCCCCCCCCCCCCTCCCCCCCCCCGCCTTAATGTGATTTAGCAACCTCCTGCCCTCCCTCTCTGTCTCTTTCTCTCATACGTTACACACTCGTCCTCGACGTGCACCAAACCCCGTGCAGCTGCTTCCTGCGTGATGTAAAGTCACAGCTATGCACGGGGCAGATAAACGTTCTGCTGCTTGTCTGCTGCACAGAGCAGAGCGGTGCTTTATGGGAGATAAACCGTCTCGAGAAACATGTTGTACCCTCGCCGTTCGACTGAGATCGATGATCAACTGGGGAGAGAGTCTCTCTCGGCTTCTGTGTGGCGGGCCAGATGCTGACCGAGGGCTCGTGCTTTGGTGCACATCGTGCCGTCGAACATTATTTTCTGATGTGGTCATTCTCAATGAGCCATTAAACAAGACAGATCATGAACCCAGAAATAAATATATATATATATATATCCAAAGATCTTGATTTACAGAAAAACACTGGAGCTTCGTGTGGATCGCCTGCCTTTTTTATTATTTATAATATTGTAACGTATCGCAGGCTCGTAGTACAAATCATGTGACCGTGTACGACTCCGGTGGGACTCCACGGAAAGTGGAGCGGTGGCTGTTAGTGGAGCATCCTCCGGGTCTCTTCCGCGGCCTCTCTAATGAACAAGCCCGTCACACCTCTGTTGTGTATTTTATTACACCTGGTTTCTATTCGCGGCTTCTGTCCACGATTGTATTTCAAATTCAACAAGAAAAAGAAAAGAAAACCTTTTTATTTCTTTATTTTTAAAAAACATTTTGAAATCAAAGTGTGTTTAGTGTGTTTAGGCGTGCCCGGGACTTTCACTTTGGTTTCCAGTGGCTTTCTATGAGCTGAACGCTGACATGATTTTTTTTTTTATTTTGAGATTTTGTTATTTTAGGCTGCCTTAAAAACATCTGGCCAGGGACAGCAGATGGAAATTAGCCTCTCTGGCTAACTCTGGCTCACTTACAGTCCAACTGTTGATTGGTGTGCATTGTCCCTGCAAAATAAATGAATAAAAAAAACAAGACAAATCTCACAATCGGTCTCATTCATAAACAGTGCGTATGCATACGGATGTGTGTGTATTTTCGTGCTTTGATTTGTTCGTACCCTGTGAACACCCTGTAGAAGTGCCCGGCTGTCTTAGAAAATGTAAACACACACATCTTTAAACTAAATGCATCGCATATTAAAACAACATTCTTTTGAAAATAAACCAAATCAATCGGAGGTCGTCGTCATATTAAAACCAAAGAATTTGACGAAGGACAATTTTGACCTTTTGGTGGCGCTCAAAGTAATCACCAAAGTCGGGAGGATTCATCCTCCGGTGACCATGAATGTACAAAATGTCACGGCAATCCATCCCAATAGTTGTCGAGGTATTTTAGTCTGGACCAACATTGGCATTCAAAGACGGATAAAATAAAATAAAATTGGCACTTGGGGGGGGGAAAAAAAAATGTATTTAGGCTTTTGATGCACACAAGGAGCTGAACACAATGTACACAGAGAGGGTTGTAGTTTATTATAATGCCAAAACTGAACAGGAAGTCACACTAAAAGCATATTGATGTACTTCAGCGGTGGAAAATCCCTTTTCAGCCCGGCACAGAAGGCTCAACCTTCTCATCCGCCGTTCCGTATATTTGTATTGACTTTTAAATTTCACGATCCATTTGAAAAGGTGTGTGTGTGTGTGTGTGTGTGTGTGTGTGTCTGTGTGTGTGTGTGTGTGTGTGTGTGTGTGTGGTGTGTGTGTGTGTGTGTGTGTGTGTGTGTGTGTGTGTGTGTGTGTGTGTGTGTGTGTGTGTGTGTGTGTGTGTGTGTGTGTGTGTGGTGTGTGTGTGTGTGTGTGTGTGTGTGTGTGTGTGTGTGTGTGTGTGTGTGTGTGTGTGTGTGTGTGTGTGTGTGTGTGTGTGTGTGTGTGTGGTGTGTGTGGCTAACTCTCAGCAGGAGAGATTCTTGTAAATGAATTATAAAGCTGGAAACAAAACTTAAGTGCTCCAATGGATCTGAAGAGCTGCGTCACTGATGGACCGCCACAGAGATGTGTGTGTGTGTGTACAAGGAGGTCGTTGGTCCTCTCGTCCGCTCCTCTGGGCTGAAGTAGCTTGGACCGGTTGGTGGTTTTTAACCGTGACCTGACCGCTCGTGTTTTTGTTTGTCTTCTCGGCAGGTGGTGAGGTTTCACCTCGAGGTCTGAGGTTTAAATCGTGTGTGTGTGAAGTGAATTCCACTCTTTTCAAGGGAGCGAGCCACATGGAAACGATACAAAATACAAGTCACTGGTTGACTATTTTAAATGATACAAAAGTTACACCGTATGGTAGAAGTGTGTTGTGCATCATAATGCGATGAAACGGTTACTTTAAATGTATCCAAGTTAGTTCACACACTATCCAAATCTATATTTGTTCCGGTGGAAATTAAATTATGTACGCTGGGAAAGACGATAGTATACTGACTGTGTGTCATCATCAGCTATTCAAATGTGACACGAATAACAGTTTAAATCTTTTTATTGCTTTTCACTAATAAAAAAAAACTTCAGCTCTGTTATTATATTTATCAAGATGTATATGAAGTTCGGTTTGCCTCAAGAGTGTCTTCTTTTTTTCTTTTTTTTTTAAACAAACACTCTTTCCTTGTCGGTCCAAAGGAGTTCTCCGGGCCTCGGCTGGAACGGGCGTGTGGGTCGACTGAGCCGCCTGTCATGCGGCAGCTCCACCACAGAAGAAGACGGCATCTTTGTCAACTCTGCGAGCAGCAAACTCCTCGAGAGAGCCCACGACATCCTCATGTCAGTAACAACAGGCGCCATTAAACAACTCGTTTAAAATGTATCGCTATCTTCAGCATCATGTAATCATACTGTTAATCATCATGTACAGCAGCAGTGTGGCCTCGTGGCCCAGAGAGACATTCCCTAAAACCGAAAGACCAGAGTTCAAACTCGGTGTCATGAAACATCTGCGCTGCCTTGTCTCCTTCAGTGATCACTACATTCCTACCAGCTCCAAGGGTGCTGTTCTGCAGCTGACCCTGACCTCTGACCTCCCCCTGAAGGGGAGCGGTTCCCCTGCGGGGATGAATAAAGATCCACTTTATTGACAGGAATACGAGCCACTCGGGAAGAATTTCTGAAATTAATTCACCTCTTACTTACAAGCAACCTTTTCACATCTTGATTTCAAGAGCAAAAAGATGGACTTTGTTGCACAAGTGCTATAAAAAATTTAAAAAAAAATTCATCTGCTGTTCTGACATTTATGTTTTATGTTTTTTTTTAAATATAAACAGGAGGAACAAAAACTACAAATCTAAGCCAGTTCTACCGAAGGTGCGGTCCAGGTTATCTTTTAATTTAATCCCCCATAGATTACATTGTTTTGCTACATCGTCGGCTGACTCTGACTTCGCGCCTCCGCAGCATTTACTGAACGTCAAGTCCCTGAAGTACCTCAGCAACCTGACGCTTCACGACCGCATCACCAAGTCGCTGCTTCACCTCCACAAGAAGAAGAAACCACCCAGCATCAGCGCACAGTTCCAGGTCAGAGACACACACACACACACACACACACACACACACACACACAGTAGCACGCTGCAGAGCTCACTGATTTGCCATGCCGTGCTCTCGCCGTAAAAACAACCTGATTAGCCTGAGCTGCACCGAGGAATCTCCCCCCAGCTGTGAATACGATGAAAACAAGGCGTGTCCTTTCACTGCTGTCCCTCCGTTTCTCTGCTTGTATCCCTGTCTTTGTCCGTAATGTGTGTGTGTGTGTGTGTGTGTGTTAAGTCGATTACTTCGTCCACACACACACACACACACACCCAAAGGTCTTAAATGTATGACATCTGGTTCTGGGAATTTAAAGACTTTTGATTTGGTGACAAAGACCTCTGACATACATTGAGATGAGACCCAAGAACCACGAACAAGCTTATTACCACCATTTAAACTGCTGAAAAACAAAGATGAAAGTTAGTTTTTAGCAGATGATTTTCTTTGAATAGACTTCCCCCCCCCCCCCCCCGAACATGAGATAAATTAGACCGACAACTACAGTGAGCATGCAGAATAATTTGGTTAATCGTCTCATATAAACGTCTCTCATATGCAGCCACTAACACAAACCAGCTTAGAAAGAAAGAAAAAAGGGCCAAGGCCCCTCTGACAGGCGGCCCTGGCCTCAGTGTGTGGATGACTTCACTTCCCACATCCTGTGCTGTGCTGATTGCTTTAATCTCCCGTGGAGATGGAGGAGGAGGAGGAGGAGGAGGAGGAGTAGGAGGAATTCCTCCTGCCTGCCACTGAATCATCATCATACAGACATGCTGCTGACACACATGTGCATTTGTTTACACACACACACACGCAATGATTGCACATGGAAATACTACACATCTTTTCTATTATTTTATCATTACGTGGACACATTGCTTGTATTTATGATCCCAGGCAGCAGCATTAATCTCGCTTCTCTTCGTGCCGTTTTGTTTTTGTGCGTCTTTCTTTATAGGCCTCCCTCTATAAGCTGATGGAGACTCTGGGTCAGTCCGAGCCGTATTTTGTCAAGTGCATCCGTTCCAATGCTGACAAGGTACAGTGTGCTCACTGCAGCCTGCTGCCACTTTTTTTGTGTGACTGTTTTAGTTTTCAAAGCATTTTTTTTCATTTCCTGGTCGAAGGTTGAACATTTCCTAAAGCGTGTTTATCATTTCCCCCCTCTTCTGCTCCGTAACCTCCTGACATCTGTCGCTTCTCCCTTTTTCCCCTCTCCCCTCCCCGGTTATCTGTTTCCTCTTCCTCAGCTGCCTCTGAGGTTTAATGATAACCTGGTGCTGAGGCAGCTGCGCTACACAGGTATGCTGGAGACGGTGCGCATCCGACAGTCGGGCTACAACATCAAGTACAGCTTCAAGGTAACGCACACATGTACACCCTGCAGGCACTCATTAAACAGTCCGGATGGGTTTGGTCTTTATATTCGAATACAGTAAATAAGAAAGAAATAAACAATTAGATAAACAAATACAGTACACATGTGACTTTAGTTGTTTATAAGTCATCAGTGGTAGGATGAAAGTAGATTAACTCGAGTTCTTATGTGCAAGTGCTTTGAGAGTACTTCCTTTTTTATGCTGCGCACAACTTTTATTCCACTGGAGTTTAAAAGGAAAACATTACATATTTTTTTCCCCCTCCATAACATTTATTTGAGAGCTCTAATCATTAGATCCATAATGTCGATTATGATACTACACACACAACAAGGGATCTGACGATCAGAGAATAACTATCAACGGTATCTAAAGTAGTTCAAATGAGTTTGCATTCTCTCTACTGACCAGCAGGGGGCAACTCCTCTGGTTTCAAAAAGAAGTCTTATTGTGTGAAAGTCTGTGAGAAAATGACTGATTTATTACCTCAGTAAAAGTTGTGAACATGAGTTTATGGTCTCAATCCCTAAATTCAGGTTGTGACGCTCATTTAGTACACTATGATCTAATTTAGAGTGAAATAGACATGACAAAGCTCCACTGAAGACATCATACCAGCAGGACGAGTGAAACTGACCCTTATGTGTGAATGATGTTAGTTTCCTGAGAGCTACAGCAGGACCCCACTTCACCCACTCGTCCCAGTGTCACGTTCCTCATGCAGCAAACAGTCGACGTGCCATTGTGTCACGATGCGTTTCTGTGGGGCGCGAGGCGGCTGGCCCACCTCGACCACTCTGGCGCTCGTTAGAATGACGTTGGTACTTCCAACATTTGAAAACTATTATAAAAAATGATTCAGCTATGCGTGTGGACTGACCTTAAGAGAGTGTAAAACTCATGAAACTGTAACTATTCTGATGAGCTCACTCAATGATTTTAACAGCCCCCCCCCCCCAACATATTTAGTGCAGCACTAATGAGAAATATCTTGGGTATGGTATCACTCTGGAGGAGACTGCTGTGTCCAGACCCTTCAGAACAGAGCCTCTCCATTGTGTGTGGGTCTCTGAAGCACTCCCCATGCTTGTAATTGTATAACACAGCATCTGCTTCTCCCCCCCCCCCCCCCTTTCCCCCCCAGCACGGAGTGCATTGATTCAGACAATGAGCCTCAGTTTGAAGAGTGGGAGTTCAGCATATTTATCTCATGATGTTTGAAACCCTGCAAATGTGGACCGTTTCACCTGAAACCACATGTGCCTCGACAGTTTCCCTTTTTTTTCTATTGTTGTTGTTGTTGTTGTTGTTTGTTTTTGCACAAGAGATGCTGCAGGACTCTGCTTCCGTTTCTGCCGAGACTTTTTATTTCACATTCAGCGCCCCCAGTGTGTAACATCCCCAAACCAATTAACCCTGCACTGCCGGGGAATGGGGACATATTGGGACAGAAGGTTAAGAATTAGTGTTTAAACTGGGATGTGCAATTCATTAGAAATAAGCCCAAAATATAGTCTGGTTTATTTTATTTTTTTTTAAATATTTGTGTATTACACATCCTAGTTTCAATACTGTCAACGCTGTCGACTACATTTGGTGATATTAATCTCTGTCTAAAACCACAGAAAACAACTTTCTGCCGGCTCTGTTTGTTCCATCTTGATATGAGACAGATTTATATCTTTACATTTACATCAGAGACCTTGAGTGGGCCCTTAGGCTGTGGACAGAAAGCAATATTTGCTCATTTCAGCCTGTTTTCAATTTGACTTATTTACATATTCGAACACAACATCACACTATTTTAAGTGGACACTTGTATTAGAGTTTGTAATTAATTTAAATGCTTTTTGAAATATGGGGCACACCAGTAAACAACTGTAATGTTAAACTGTTAAGTCGTGTTGTGTAGTTATTTTGATATTAAATACTTGTTTTTGTCTAGAAACCCATATTTTATTATTATATAACTGGCTGTAAGCTCTGCATTCACTATTGTTTAACTCATGAATGCTTATATTTTTCTGTATATGGGCCACAATACGTTTTTATTCGACACATTGCTGGACAGAAATCTTGCACATAACAGACATAGAATGCTGAAGGATAACACGCATATTTCTCATTAACACCTTTCCTTGTTTTCTTGATAGGATTTTGTCCACCACTTCAGTGTGCTGCTCCCGGAGGGCACCAGGGCCACCAGAGACGGCATCCAGCAGAGTCTGGACCAGCTAGACCTCGAACCAGATGGCTCCCAAGTGGGAAAGACAATGGTATGCACCCTGCGGTCCTTTCTGCAGTTCTTTTAAATCCACAGATTAAAAAAAAAAACATGAATCGGCATCTGCTTTTAATACGCCTCGTTATCCGTGTCTGTTAAGCAGCCTGTAATGTCCACAAAAAAAAACAACACATGTCAAAAATGTGTTCCTCGTTGCCAATAAAATACTGAGAGTTGAATTAATCTGTGCAGATTAATTCAGCTCTCAGAAATGACATTTGGATTTTATTGGTGGTCCCAAAAGTTTCCATCAATACCAACTCTACCATGCGGAGTGACAGCTAATTTTGTATAAACTGATATTATATTAGATCATATTGACAGTGATCCAGTGGTGCAGCTATAACAGAAAGAAAAAAATATATATATGAAGATGTAAGACATATTTTGATATGTTTTTAATACAACTTAAGCAGACATTTAAGTGGAATATTAGGGTTCAATAAATTGAATAAAGTCACAATATATAATCCAGATGTAAATTGAAAAGATAAAGTTACACAGTGTTTTAGTACTTTTCTATTTGGCGACGGTGGTGAAAAGAGGATGTTTCGGCTTATGTTGTTATTAGTTGTATTTTATGCATGTTGAGGCATAGGAATCTGGAAAATGCCAGTCCAGAACCCAAATTTGATTTACTTAAGATAATGTGTGTGGGGGGGGGGTTTGAAATCACTCCAAAACTATGAATAGAGTCATAGACAAATGGGAAAGGTGAGTGAAACTATATTTCCTGAAAGCATCCGCCCTCTGGAATAAAAGGATGTAATGAAGACGGTGGCCCATATTTGGTCTTGGTTGGTCTGAATGAGTCATGTTGGAGGGGTCCTCGCCTTCGGGGGGGGCTGTGTATATAATTAGAGGATCATACCTGACATACTTGTGACCATGTATCCAGCCACCGATTTGAAAAAGAGAGAGAGAGAGAGAGAGTGTGTGTGTGTGTGTGTGTGTTACCCTGCACTCACTCCGTCGTGGTCCCTCCCCCTCAGGTGTTCTTCCGGGAGGCCGAGCGCCAGCGGCTGCAGGCCGTTCTCCACGCCGAGGTTCTCAGACGCATCGTCACGCTGCAGCGGCGGTTCAGAGCGCTTCGGGAGAGGAAGCAGTTTGTGAGAATGAGAGAAGCGGCGCTCTGCATCCAGGTACACCTCGCTCCTTCTGCGCGATGGCACTCTTTGTTGATTTGTTTGTTTTTTCCCCCTCTTTGTATTATTCCTGATTGACTTTTCAGTTCAAAATTATGTTTTTTCAAAATACAGTTTTAGAAATTTATGTTTCCACGATGACTTGTATTAATTATTAATTATTATTCAAGTTTTTGTTTTACTGAGGTGAAAAGGTCTGTCATCATGTGCAATATGAGAGTTTGAAATCATCATATTATTGTGATTTTTTTCTTCTTCTTCTTCTATTTGCAATATTGTGTTACTTATCAATATCAGTCTCTTTTAGATTTCACGGATGTTTAATTTTAGGTCCTGAACTGGAAATTATTATTATTATTAATTTGAAATCTGCGTGAACGTCCACTTCAAATACCGATCAAATTAATTTGTCAGGTCCAGTTGGAATTAAATTAGTTTTTCACATCCAATAAAAGACCATTGAGATTACCCATACGGCAAAGATGCTTATATTTCTAGTGGACTGACTTTACTCAGTGAACATGAACATATGTTTTGTTTCAAAAAAAATAATCCATCATTATCATCATCTCCTCACAGAAATGGTGGCGTTTGTACCGGCCCATAGACGAGGAGGAGGATTATATCCCTCGCGTCCAGGAGGGGGCAGCATTGTGTCTGCAGACGCACTGGCGAGGCCACAGGCAGCGTCAGAGGTTCAGGCTGTGGAGGGAGGCTGCTGTGGTGCTGCAGCGGGCGTGGAGGTCACGTCTCTGCCGGCGCCGCACAGCCGCTCTGGTCATTCAGACGGCCTGGCGCTGTCGTCGAGCCAGAGACGCCTACTTGCGTCTGTACGGCGCCGTGGCACAACTACAGGCAGTGAGCAGAGGCTTCCTGGCCAGGCGGAGGTGAGCCACGCCTGCTCCTGAGCACGAGCGTCTTCATTCAGTTCATCGAAGACAAATATTTTAGCATTTTTCTGAAGCTTCTACAAAAATAGCTTCCCAAAGTGTAGGTGAAAAGCCAGATTAATCTTTGCACGCAGCTCATGGTCATTGTTCAGTGTGCTTATTGGTAAAAAGCGGGCGATTACGCAAGCAACCCAAAGCTGCTCTACAATGAGCCACTGAGAGAAGGACTTTTTAGCTTTCAATAATAGTTTGTTCTGAACAACTGTTTAACTTGTATCTTAATTAATAGCACTAGGAAGTAATTTGACATCAGCTAAAGTTGTAACCGTACCTTCTTGATTGACAGCTTTAAACAACTGAGAGATCAGAGGTTGAGGGAGGAGAAGGAGCAGCAGCAGCAGAAGCTGCTTCAACTACAGAATGGCCGGGTGATTCTCTCGCCAGAAGAAGAAGAAGAGGAGCCGCCTGAGATGGGGTTGGACCTCAGCACGTGGGAGGATCGCTCCTACGAGCAGCGAGCAAGGAGCCTCCAGATCCTCAGCAGCCACGAGGGTGCCGTCAAAGAGGAAGGAGAAGGAAGAGAACACGCTCGGACAAGAGACGGAGCCTCTCAGGCCCAATCTGAAGCCACGGACTCAATCCAGACGTCCACCGTGGTGGTGCGGGAGAGGTCCAGAACTTTAGATGAGCCCAGCCAGAAAACCACCCGGGCCAAGAGAGAGAGCCGGCGGATGAGAGAGCTGGAGCAGGCCAAGTTCAGCCTGGAGCTCCTCAAGGTCCGGGCAACCGGCGGCGCCTCGTCCCCGTCCGAGGATCGGCGCTGGTCTGTGGAGCTGGTGGCCCCGGCGACCCCGCCTCCTCGCTCGCCCCAGGGCACGCCCGACAGCCACAGCTCCAAAGGCAGCTTCGAGCTTCTCAGCATGGACGACGAGGCCCCCAAGGCTGTGGAAGAGGTGACGGACGGTGAGGACCGCTTCTCCTCTCTTCCTTCGGTAGCGGCAGCGCCCGGTTCATCGAGCCCGAAGCCACTCGAGCCACACGGGACCGATGCGGTCGCCCACCAAGGCAGACAGCGCCAGACCAAAATGGATCCGGCGGCCCCCTCTGCCCACACACATCCGCCCAAAATCGAGAACTACCTCCCGACCTTTTACGTCCCTGCTAGCAGCACAGCCGTCTCCCGTCGTCCCGCCGAAGAGCCCAAACGAAACAAAGAGGCAGCCGCCGCCACCACGGTCACCAAGCTTCTCAAGGAGAAGAGGGAGTCGCCGCGGCGACCAGTGGTGGTGGTCATCAGCATGCAGAAAGAAACGCCACTGAGCCAAGAGCTGAGTGACGTTGTCCGTCCCCCTGCAGAGGTACGAGACTCCGGGGCTCCGACGGGGCAGAACCCCGACCCGGCTCTCGTCCCCCTGTCCACGCCGGTCCCTCAGGTGGACCAGGCGATCATCGAGAAGCTGGTGCGACTGAACGAGGAGAAAGAGGTGAGGCAGCGAAATCAGCGGCAGCAGAACGAGAAGGAGATGATGGAGCAGATCAGGCAGCAGAAAGAAGCGCTGGAGCAGCAGCGCTCCTTCTTCGCTCAGTACGAGCGGGACATGTTCGAGAAGCAAAGAGGAGACGCGCTGCACCGGATCCAGCAGAGTCGACAGGGGCGCCAAGATGCCGGCTCCGGGGAGCCCCGTAGACCCAGCTCCCTGCTGATCGAGAGAACGGCGGCGGATGCTCCTCAGGCCAGAACGCAGTCGGACTCCACGGCCCCGTCGGACGCCGCTCACCCGCAGCTGCCTCCTCCGCCTGCCTCCGTTCCCAGAGAAAGACGCAAGGAGAGCCGGCCGGCCGCCGAGGGCTGGGCGCCCAAGCTCACGCTGGAGTCCAGAGATGGAGGAACCAGAGCGAGGGCGTCGACCAAGAAGACGCCGGGTGACCGAGGCGCCGCAGTGAGTTCGACGGACAAGCCAAACATCTTCTTCTCTCCAAAGGACAAAGTCACATTTACAAAGTGAGTTGTGATTTGATACCTTCATTTTCTTTGCTTGAACTGCGTACGTTTTGGTTGTTATGAAGTGTTTTTCTTTAGGTGCACAACAAAGCACGAGAGATTTAAAATTAGAAATAAAAAAAAAAACAAGTACAGAAAAAAATCATAAATAGAATAAAATACAAAATATGAAAAATATTTCAAAAAGGATGTAAATTAATAAATAAATAAATCTAGACGAACAAGTTTACATTTGAGCGGTTAATAAAACAAGTTTACATTTAAAAAATAAAATAGATAACTATGAATCGTGGTAACATGACATATTCATGTGAAATAGTGAAGAATTTAAGCGTTTTTTACTTACTAAATACAGCCCCGTCCTATGGGTTTGACGCAGGGACACTGAGTTGAATGAGTTGAAAGTAACAGACGGCACCAACTTTAATTGAGATTGGCACATTTTTTTAAGTGTGCATTAATACCATTTTCACTGAATGAATTCCCCTTTTTCCATTAATAGCATGTCCTTACGTTTTTTCCTCTTTGTCCAGCAGGTTTGGCCGTGAAGCCGCCGACAGAGAAGCGCCTGCAGCCGTTCCCAAAGAAGCCCCGTCCCCCGTCTCCAAGCCCTCGAAAGGGGCAAAAACGCGGGATGTAAGCAAACTCTCCTAATTATTCTTATTTTTAATAGAGCATGTGTTTGCAGGAGTGCCCTTTTTTTCGTGTTTGTGAATGAATTAATACATCTCGGCGGCCCCCCAGATCTCACTCTTAAAGCGCCACAGCTGACCTACGTGAAGAACAAAAAATGCACTGAGGCTCTTTCGCAGGTTATTAAAAGGCTCCTTTTTAAAACATTGCTGTTATCACTTCTGATGAAACTCTAGGTTGGCAGAGTGGGCCAAAAAAAGAAAGCCAGAATGGCGCGAACCCGCTCCGACTTCCTCACCCGAGCCCCCACCCTCTCGGTTGGGGGCGATTCCGACGAGGATGACTATGAAGGCGATGGCGGCGGGCCCCGCCATTACAGTCTGCCCAAGCAGAGCTCCACGGAGGCGGGCCTAAGAAAGTCCTGTTTCAGTGACTCAGACATGGTAACGGGCGCCATCCGAGCCGCCAGTGGCCGTCTACACGTTCCTCCAGCGTGGCTCCTCTTTGACGTTTCTAACCCCCCGTCCTCAGAGAGAGCGTAGCACTCCACCATGGGCTCAACAAACCTTTCACTAGCATTTCAAATGTCCCCTTTAACGTTAATCCTTTTAACGTAGTTGCTTTTCTAACCGGATGGACCTCTCTTTCTCTTTCAGCTGTCACACTGGCTTTTCCTCTTCCTGGTGAATTAACAATGTCTGCATGTCACTTGGTTATATTTCCTCTCTTTACCACTAGTCTCCTGGGGAATCCTTGAAAACGGGTCATCATTCACTCTTGATGGTCTTCATCATCTAACACACTCCTCCTGCCTTCTTTTCCGAGGGATTTGCCTCATATATATATAAATTGTTTATTGCATTTACACTTTTACTAATCCTCCTGGTTTGTGATGCTGCCCTCTGCTGGCTTGAACTTGTCCTCAGTTCATAATGGGGGTGAATGTATATTCATATTACTGAGGCTTTCCCGGCTGTTTGGTATGTTTTTAACTTTTTTTTTTCCAACCCGGTGTTATTTCAGCCTGCGAGCTCCGAGGAGCAGAAGAAGTTACACAAAGCCATGTCGTCAGGAGACTTGGTCAAAGAGGACTCCATGCGCAAGAACTCTCAAGACGGAAGGTTTGTTTCTCAACACGCGTTATGTCTCGGCCTTAATGTATACTGGTAAAGTTACTGTAAGGAACGTTTAACTGGTTATGAAACGGTCTCAATTTAATAATAAACGTGACAACCAGCAAGAAGATTGGTTATTTCTACATTAGTTATTCTCAATTCTTTGGAGACACGACCGCTTTTGTCCACGGTGACCTTCCTAAATCCACCCAAAAATGTTAAGTTCCTCGTGGTAACGCCAAGTATCGTTTTGTCACTTTTTTTTAAAAAACAATTTACGTTTTGAATCTCAATTATTTCTTCAGTGATGAAAGAATGTTTACATTTTTTTTTAAAGTTTGACCAGGGGTCGAAGGATGCGTTTCTGGGGCAAGACAAAGCACGGGGAGAAGAAGACGTCCAGAGAAAAGCTGATCTGTGGGTCCGATTCCCTGGACGGAGACGACGGGGACACCGGGCCATTGCTGGGAGACGGTGCGTTGTCCAAAAGGCAAAATGAAATGGGACTTTCACTTCTTTTTTGTACGACACAAAATCCTTCATTCCATTCTTCCTTCCGCACAGCAGCAGGTCAGGAGAACATGTCGCCGCCCGGCAGCCCGGACCCGATGTCGGACCGAGGGTTCAGAGACCTGAAGGAGAACAAGGAGCCGTCTCCCAAGGTGAAGCGGCGGCGCAGCGTTAAGATCAGCAGCGCGGCGCTGGAGCCGGCTCAGTGGCAGAACGACGCGCTGCAGATCCTCACCTGCACCAACGACTACAGGAGCATGAACGACTTCCTCATGAAGAAGGTACGGACCGACATTCCCTCGACAAGGAGAGTAAACTCCACAATGCACGTGTTCTCATTATTTATGTCGCAACACTTTAGAGCTACAGGAAGTTCATGTTCGCACTAAGACGACTGTGGCGTTGCTATTTTAGATCAACGACTTGGACACCGAGGACGGGAAGAAGGACACCATGGTGGACGTCGTGTTTAAAAAGGCTTTGAAGGAATTCCGGCTGAACATCTTCAACTCTTACTCCACGGCTCTGGCTGTAAGTGATGTCAACTCTGTGTACACGATTGGTAACGCCCACTTATATGCAGCATAATTAAACGTATAAACTGTACGATTACACTGATCCTGTCATATTTAGGACCATAGAGCTTTTACAATCAAAGTAAGAATGTATTATAATGTGATTACAAGTTATTCTAAGTGGACTTTAAGTAAAGTACAACATTTTGTATCGTTCTTGCTTAGATTTATTTATATTTTTTTCACTTAAAGCAAACTTATCACATTATGAGCATTATAACAGTGATTATATTGCATAATGAAAAGAGTATGATGTACGAAATATGGGAATATAGTACACTTTATTCTTTTTTAGGTTTATTTATTTGCACAATACAAGCAATACAATTTTTAAAAAAAATAAATGAACATCACAGTGCAGGAAGAGGCAAAAAGCCCACTGGGCTTATTTGAAGCCTCCAAAATTACAAACATAAAATGAAAAAGAAAAAGAAAGAAAAGAAAAATAATGAAGTTGTTTGTGTGTGTGTGTGTGTGCATGTGAAAGTGTCACCTTATACTTAAAGTGCTTTATGATGTGTTTTGGTTATTTTTGCGAAGCATTATGAATATTTCTGATAAAGGACCAGATCTTCTGTGCTGGAACGTGGTTTCCAACGTAGATTAAATCCTGTGCTCTTCCTGTGACCCTTCGCCATCTTCCTGCCCAGATGGATGACGGGAAGAGCAACCGCTACAAAGACCTCTACGCTCTGTTTGAGGACATCTTGGAGAAGACCATGCGACAGGAGCAGAGGGACTGGAGGGAGTCTCCGGTCACGGTGTGGGTCAACACCTTTAAGGTCTTCCTGGATGAGTTCATGACCGAGTACAAACCTCTCAACAGCACGCCCAGCAAGGTAGGGACGAGCAGCAGCCTCATGGACCTCAATGTTAACAGATAGTGTGTGTGTGTGTGCTCCTTTCTGGTCAAATAAATACACATTGTTGTGCATCCATGTAGGAAAAGGTTTTAAATGTCATGTACTCTGGTTGTTCTATTTTGTCTTTTTGTTTTACGACAGCAGGTACCGAAACCTGAACGCAAAAAAAGGAGGAAAAAGGACACGGACATTGTGAGTCTCTCTTTCATCCTCCTCGTCAATAAGAAGGACGTGATGAACACTTTGCTCTAACGGCACCCCTCCCCCACTCCCTCTCCCCACATTGGCTGTTTTGGAATAACAAGATATAAATACACCAGCCACCAGAATAGAAAAAAAGTCTCTTAAATGAAACCTGGGATGTAAATGTGAAAAGGGGGGAAAATGCCCGTGAACTCCAAATGAACCTGTGCTCTGCTGCCCTCTGCAGGTGGAGGAACATAACGGCCACATCTTCAAGTCCACCCAGTACAGCATCCCCACGTACTGTGAATACTGCTCGTCACTCATCTGGATGATGGACCGCGCCTGTGTGTGCAAATGTGAGCGTGCCCTGGATTTTCATACAGTGGATCTGAGAAAAAATTTTTTCTTTTCTTGATGAGCAGTTTCGGAAAAAAAAGCCACGGATTGGAATAATTCATTGTTGATTTTAAATTGACAGAAAATTCGTCGGCGGCAATTTGAATGAAGTAATTGTCATTTATCAAGTAGAGTTCCCAATATTTAACGCTTATGTTAAGAGTTTTTCTATTTTCCCAAAGTTCATTAACTAAACTACCAACCAGTTAATTGACGATGCGAATAATTGAAAGCCTAAAATATATTTGCAGTTGAACAATTTAAGTTGAAATTGCAACGTTTAATTTTTTTTTGTTCCCGCAACTGAAAGCTTATGACAACCAATTTTAAAAGTCGCCATGGAGCCCTGGGTCCTTTAAAAAAAAAAAGTGCTGGAACCGTGCCTCTCACACACACACACACACACACACACACACACACTCATTCTCTCATACAGCCAACATTAAATAAATGTACAGGGAAAACGACTCCTCATGCCAAATATGTTGTGACTATAATTGGACTCACAAACACTCTCTCCTCCACGCAGACATTCTGAATTTGGACAGACACACACACACACACACACAGTCTTTGTCCTAGTTCTGCTCAGTCTGGCCTTGCAGAGCGAGCTCCACCCTTCCTCCTTCCTCCGCCTTAATCAGATTGTTTTCAACTGGACTCATGGGGTCTGGGGCGCCGTCTCTCCAGAGAATTACAGTTTGTCCTTTTATTCCCACAGGATGTTGTGTTCATGCTACTCGACGCTGTCTCGCTCTCTCCAGCGATAATATATACATTTATACGTTATTATTTTGTACCAACTTTTGCTGAACGATGAGGAGGCGCTGCCTTTCTGTGGATAGTGGGAATGACCTGTTTGATTTCTCTGGTTGTGTTCATCCAGTGTGCCGCTACGCCTGCCACAGAAAGTGCTGCCTGAAGACGACCACCAAATGCAGCAAGAAGGTGAGTCGGCCATATTGCGCAACAACGTCCCGAGACACTAATTGTTTTTGTTTTTTTTAAATACGTGAGCGATTCCTTATCTTTCGTCTTTGTTGCTGTGTGCATCCCTTTTGCGTTTGTGTCTCGTGACAGTTCGATCCGGAGCTTTCCTCCAGGCAGTTCGGAGTGGAGGTCTCTCGTCTGACGAATGACGAGCGGACGGTGCCCCTGGTGGTGGAGAAGCTCATTAACTACATCGAGATGCACGGGCTCTACACTGAAGGAATGTACAGAAAACCTGGCTCCACCAACAAAATCAAGGAACTCAAGCTGGGACTCGACACAGGTGAATGACGCCGGTCGCCCTTTTAAAATACAAACCAAACCCGAACTGACGACAGTCACTGTTTTCGGGTCAAATGACCACACGAATGCATTTCTGTGGTCTCCACACAGATGTTGAAAACGTGAATCTGGACGACTACAACATCCACGTTATCGCTAGCGTGTTCAAGCAGTGGCTGAGAGACCTGCCCAATCCCCTGATGACGTTTGAGCTGTACGAGGAGTTCATTCGCGGCATGGGTGAGTGGTCAGCACGAGCTCTCTCTCTCCGACTGCACCGCGTTTACAAATGCATCGCCCACCGTCACCATTTATTATCGTGAACAGCAGCATGCGTTTGCCGTGACGGTAACGGGTGATTTGTCTTGTTGAAATGCCTCCCCAGCTTTGCAGGATAAAAAGGAAACGATCAGAGGGGTGTATGCAGTTATTGACCAGCTCAGCAGGACTCACCTAAACACTCTTGAACGCCTCATATTTCATCTCGTCAGGTACAAATCTGTTCTTAAGGTGATCGTAGATCTGAGATTTATTTCCCTGATGGACTGTTGTAATATTACATTAATGTTTTTTAGGATCGCTTTACAAGAGGACACAAACCGCATGTCGGCTAACGCCCTGGCCATAGTGTTTGCTCCCTGTATCCTGCGCTGTCCCGACACCATAGATCCACTGCAGAGTGTCCAGGACATCGGGAAGACGACTGCGTAAGAGCTCACTTCATGTTCATCTCACGAATACTCTGGTTCACAAAGTTTGGGATGGGAGGAGATCCTGAATTAATCTGTTTCATGTGGGAGCAATTGACTAGTCACAACCAAAATCGGCAGATTTCATATATATATATATATATATATATTACATGTCATTTAGCTGACGCTTTTATCCAAAGTGACTTACAATAAGTGCATTAAACCACGAGTCCAAACTCAGAACAACAAGAATCAAGAAAGTACAATTTCTTCAATAAAGTTAAACTACAAAGTGCTATCAGTAAGAGACATTTAAGTGCTACTAAAGTGCTACTACGGCTATTTATAAAAGCTCAACTCGATAGACCAATACAATACAATCAAATTATACTGTAAGGATCAGATAAAATAAGATGTTGAAAGATGTATGAGTTCATAACTTACACCGTGATATTATTTCATGCTTGGCTTTTTATCGCCGCAGATAAAAATGCATCGGGATTTGTTTTTCCGTTTCCAAAAATGAAGTTATTAAATTAATAAGACTGGGTTTGCGTTTTGACAAACTAAATATGACCTCGTCGGTTTCGCTGTGACCATATCAAGCGTTTCCAGTCCTTCTGAAGTGGTTTTGTTTCCCTCCGTAGGTGTGTAGAACTTGTCATTTGTGAACAGATGAATAAGTACAAAGTTCGGCTAAAGGACATCAGCAGCCTGGAATTTGCAGAGAATAAGGCCAAGTGCAGACTGGTCGTTCTTCGACGGTCGATGGTAAGATCAAATGATGTGACAGCATGCTGCTATCGGAAGAAGTAACTGTTTGCTACTCATTGTTATAAACCTCCTGACTGAGCCACCTTAAAAACTCCCTCCCTGATGTCCGCCTTTTTGTAAGCTGTTTTTTTCCTCTCCAGATTCTCCTCCCTAACCTGTCCTTTCCTTCACCTTTACCCAGAAACCCGTACTAATAGCCGTTAGATTTATGAGCATACCGCGCACTATGGTATGTATACACGCGCCGCGGCGTACATCCCACGAATCATCATCATCCAGTGGTGGTGTTGTTGTGGTGCCGACCTCTGCATAGTCTCATCTCATCAAGTATTAACATCTGCCTCCTCCATCCCTGAAGCATGACTCGTCACTCTGTCTCTGCTTCTGTTTTCTTTGTGACCGTCTCTTTTGGATGAACGTCATGAGATCGTGCAATCGCTCGTCATTAGACATCGTCATTTACACGATGCCCCTTGGAATATGGAGCATAAAAAGGGAAAAAGATTTTTTGCATATTCTGTAACTTTAAATTAATATTTTTTTGCAGTTTGCAAGAAATCTAAAATAAGACATTTGAAAAATGTAATTACATTCGTGTCATTCACTTTGTCTGAATAAATTGTGAACAGATTAAAGTTCTCATTAAGCGCCGGCAGAGACATTTCCCTTCGATCACCTGACAACATTTTATTGAGCTGGTAAATGTTTTTAATTTAAAATAAGTGCATTAGAAACGGTGTCGATCTAATTAAGCAAACAGAGAAGATGCCGACGATAACGCCGTTAAACAAATGTTCATTTAAATTCTGACGTTTTGTTAGATTTATCTTTTTATTGATTAGAACTTAAACATGATATCAGCGTTATATATTGGCATCAACCGTGAATACCATATCCTTTACGCCTAAGAACTGAGAAAAGGTTGAGATATGCTCATCTTCTGCCACTCGGCTATAAAGCACATGAGTTGCTCCAACTGACATCCTTGATACTGCACATTTAAAAACCGACCTTTGTGAACCCGCCATTACTGATTCCTCTTCTCTCTGCTTCTCACTTTTTTTTCCTCGAAGCAGACAAACGCAGCTAAAAAGGTAAAGTTTGTGTCGTATCTACGTTCTGCTGTTTTTAGACCCGGCTCCTCAGATGAAAATGTACTGTGTGTGACGGTCGTACCGGTTTTCATGCTGCTTTTTCCTTATGGAGCACGATACGTCGTATCCACACGGTGAGAAGAAAACATCTGCCTTGTTTCTCAGGGGAAAAAGCCACGTGCATCGACTGAGCTACCACGCGCCCATCAGCCGCCGGTCAGCCCGCGGCTGCCGTCCCGCGGCTGAAACCCGCGATGGAAAAGAGCGGCAGCGAAGAAGGAGAGGACTCGTATGCCGAAATCTCCGAGCATCAGCAGGCGGCCATGCAGCAGGAGGAGAGGGGTGCTGACGGAACAGATTGAAACCCTGCAGAAAGAGAAGTAAGCGCCGTCGCTGGCACTCACAATGTCCCCGAAAACAACGGTTTCCCCAGATTATAAGAACTGTGGATTGGGACAATAAGGTTTTTTCGGGAATTTACAAGACATTTCCAATTTGCATGTGTTATTACTGTTCGCTGTGTCGGCTCATTTGTTCTTTTTGCCTCTGCAGAGAGGAGTTGACTTTTGAGATGTTGACTCTGGAGGCCTCGAGCGTCGGATGATGAGACCCTCGAGTCGGAGGCCTTCTATCGTACAGCCGACAGCTCCGAAAACCTGAACGTGGACTCCGAGGGAACCTTTTCTGACTTCTCTGGTGCGTCACGATGCAGGAAATGCACAACTCCTTTCAGTTTGCTGTTTTAAAAAAAAAAAAAAAGTATAATCGGAAAGAACCTTGTCTTCGCCTTTTCATTGCAGAGAGAGGTCCAGTGTTGACTTCCCCCTGGCCGCGGAGGTCTGACATGACGAGCCCCCGACGCCGCGCTCTCCGCCGGCAGCCTGACTCCCTGGACTCTGTGGACTCTTGCTCCAGTGTTTCCTCCTACTCTTCATCGTCACACTTCCAGCCATCGTCCTCTTCCTCCTCTGCCAGCACCCGGCGTTTTAATTTCCACTCCAGGTCTTCCACGGCAGGCTCAATTCTGGCCCAGGCATCTCAAGCCTCCCGATGCGACCACACAGACAGTAGCCCCACAGGAGATCCGGAAGGAGCGTTTGACGAAAGGCCCCAGTTTACAAGCAGAGGCACCTTCAATCCGGAGAAGGGCAAACAGAAACTTAAAGGGGCCAAGCCTCCATCCCAGAGGCACTCCAGAGAAGGCCGCGGGCCCGGCAGGGACCCTGCAGACATACCGCAGCAGCTGGTATTGTATGGCAGCAATGAATTCATGGTATGAAGGACACTGGGACACAAAGCACTCCCTATCCAACTCCCTGGCAGACGTATTCGCTCTCACTGGGAAGTAACGCAATGGTCGACTGAGCTCCACTCCGCAAAGCACTCTTGCTTAGGCCTTTCTTGAAGTCTGCAAAAAAAAATAAAATTAAAAAAATGTCCCAAAGTGCCGTGTACAGTGTTTCCACCTCCAGGGGGGTGGGGGGGGGGTCAGGGGAAAGCATCCTCTTATGTGGACTAAAAACTGCCACCCGTGCTCTCACAGTGCCTCCGCAGCAGAGGACGGAAAAAAAGGGAAAGGTTGGAACAGGCGGGAGCCCACCGAGCATCAGGGAACGCCACGGAGCTGGAAAGCAGCAGACTTTCAAGTACACGAGGAGAAACATCGGGCGTCACGGATGTTACAGTGAACGCAAAGCTCACAATTATTAGCTGCTTTATGAGTTTACAGTTCATAACAATCAGTGTAAGCAGTGGTTGATCTGTTACTTTATTTTTCCCCCTTATTTAAATAATTTTAATGGCACAAATTCTTTATGGCATATAATAGTACATGTATACATACTGTACAAGCCGGAAACACCAGCCTCTGCTGGGTAGGGTAGTTGAAGTCAAATATTTATCTTTTTTTTTTTTTTCTTGAGTATTTTGGACGGAGATGTACGGATTTGGAGGTGGATGATTTATGTTTGTGGTGTGTGTGTGTGTGTGTGTGCGTGTGCAGAGCGCTTATGCAGCTTGACTGTATGTATGTGTGTGCGAGAAAGAGCAAAACCACTTTGTGTGTTGTAAGTTTGTGCTGCTTTTTCCCCCCTAAACAAGGGAAATAACGCCATCAAAGGGACCAAGTCAGCTGGTGTTTATTATTCCAGCCAAAGGGGATCCCAGCTCTGTGAACATGTCGGATGTGTATAAAATATCCCTGCATTCACTGCTTAACAGCCATACTACAATTGTAATTGTACAGTATAGTGGACACATGCCATTCTATTCTTGAAACCTTGTTTCCCCCCCCCCCCCCCTAACCCCACCTCCTGTCTCCTGTAAAGTGTTTGCTCAATAGCAACCAAGAAAGAACATAAAATCAATACGTCTTTTGTTTTTATTATTGAGAACGTCTATGATTTTGTCATTTGAGTGTATTTCTTCCACAACTCCAGTTCATTTTTTACTATTTACGCCCGTGCCTTTTCATACTGTGACGGCGTCGAAATGTCTTCTGTGGAATGCCGATCCATTATCAACGATAATGACAAACGGATATGATAAATTTGGTGAATCTGCAGATATATTCTATACTCCCATATGTTACAATCCACTCAAATTAGGCCACGATACGGGATGAAGTAAAATCCCCTTGTTGACTTGTTCACTACAAATAAATAATAATTCTAATAATAATCAGGCTACTTCCTCTTGGAAGATCAGGTAATGTACAGTTTGCAGTCTTTTTTTCTACAGTTGTTCATACCTATAGGTGCTGCTATCGGACCCGTATAGTAATTTACATTTGCACACGCATTTCTATCCTCACAAAAAAATGACAATCCATGCTTTGGGGACCATATTTCTCCTCTGGTATAAACGGAAATTGACTTTGCAATTATAAACATATTGAACTGCTCCTGAGACTCAGCTAACCTCTTATAGCCCGAAGAGGGGAGACTATTCTTAATTTAGTTTTCATTAAAATTTCGTAAAGTCAATTAGTTTTGGATATGAGTCAAAGGGTCCGGCCATAACAATACATAACAGCAGCTAGGAGGCATTTGCAGCAACTAAACGTGGTACAATCAGGACATGTAATGTTAACATGATGTAATAACAACGTGCCCAGCCTGTAATGTTAAATTAAAGAGAATACAGCAGTTATTTATTATATCTTGAGGACTTTTTACAAAACCAACCCAAATGTAGTCTCTGAGCTTGAGTGCACTCATGTCTTAAATAGCCTTAAATGTGATACAGCCTTATGGGTTGTTGTTGTTGTTGTTATTGATCTTATGTATCCTGTTTTTATGTCATGTTTGCTTTTTAATCATGCATCAGCAGGCATGTTGGTTAGTAAAACTCATGGTGTATTTTCAGAGCACTTTTCTATCAAGAGGCACAAAGTACAGAGAAATTCTGAGATACTTGTACTGTCAGAAATATGTATTATTCTGAAATGAGACGTAAAATGATTACTTTGACTTTTGATACTTAAAGTAGGCTATTATGTATATGCAATGCTTTTACTTGTATATATATGTAAGTCTACAATCTGAGTACTTCTTCCACCGCTGGATAGAAGTTAACCACATGACATGGCATGAAATTGACAAACATTATAACATAAATAAATGTGATTCGCATAAATGAAACTGGCATGTCTCATCACATTCACTTCACATTTCCTGTGTAAAGTTACCGCCTACCCAGGTTTGTTAATCGTAATTCCGACAGCACCTAAAGGCAACTTTCAAGGCTAAACAAACAGATTAAAGTTTTTAAAAGGAGCTCCTTCCACATTTACCAGAACCGACTGGGTCACATGTTTAGACTCTCGCGATAATTTAAACCAATTGTTAAGATACTGTATGTTAATCGATCAGAAATGACTTTGCTGGACAGCCTCCTGATGACGCGGGCCACCGTTTCGAGCGACGCATGCGCAGAGGCCCGGCGTGTCACACGAAGCACCACCACCACCAGCAGCAGCAGCAGCAGCAGCCGCCGCCGGGGAGAACGGGAGCTGTCGTGTTTATTCCACGCAAGATAAACTTTTATCCACCATGTCAGGCTTCGACAACAACCCCTTCGTGGACCCGGTGGACATGAACCCCTTCCACGGTGAGGCCGCGGTTGCTTATTTCTCCGTGCGCGAAGTTTCGAAGACGCTGTTTTCGTGAAGACTGAAGGAGATCTGGCTGTAATACAAAACCTGTTTGGTCGGTTGCTGGGCTCGGCCTCTGCGTTTCCCGAGTAAGAAACGTCACTGTTACAAAGTATGAGACTTAAAGTGCAGCGCTCATTGAAAAATGTGTCTGGGAAACTGCGTGTTTACGCTCTGCGTGGGCTTTGAGGTTCACTCACCTGCGCAGGTGAGCAGACCCCCCCCCCCCCCCCCCCCCCAGCGAACAGGTGCCTGCTGCTGATATTTCGCCATCAAATGTGATTCAGTGACGTCATTAATGGTTGATATTGTAAACTGGATTCTCAAGAGAAAATATGGGATTTTAATGGCGCACTTTGTAGGTTATAGGTGTTTTTTTTAGTTTTTTTTTTATGTATCGGAAGCGAATTAGCACATCCGGGTGTTTTCTAGATCTAATAGCTCAAGGGAATAATGGTAATAGGTGAGCTTGTGACTTATTTAATTAAAGAAAAAGCACCCTGTTCCTTGTCCAAGCCAAAGAAGGTGTGTTTTACCTGAGACAGATGTGGTCTAGGGCCAAGAGTCTATGAATAGCTGGTGTGTGTGTGTGTGTGGGGGGGGGGGGACCAAATAAGTGAAGGGTCATGGCTTCACCAAAAAGACACAATAACACCAAGTTGTTCTCTTTTTTTGTTGTTTTTCTTCTCAGGATGAGTCGATCACACAAGCCACCAGCAGCACCCTTGGAAGTGCTGGCGAGTACAACCCCTTCTCTGAAACTGAAATGGTTCGTTCCTCCTTGTTTTCAATACTACTACTTGATGGGATTTATAGTTTTTCCCCGTTGGTATTTTTTAAAAAGCAATATTGTTTCACAGGAATCCCACACTAGCACGACCATCCCCATCTCTGCTGCCTCCTCCCAACCCGCCGTTCTGCAGACCTCTGTGGAGCAGAGCGCACAAGTGAGACACACACACACACACACACACACGTTTTACACGGCTTTTTCATATGAACACATCATGTAAATGCAGTGGTGGAAGACATACTCAGAGTATTTTACACTATGGTATTTCTGTTTTTTTACGAAAAGGATCTAAATAAGAGTCCTATATTCTAAATGTTACTCAAATAAGAGTACAGAAGTATTATCAGTAAAATGGACTTAAAGTATCAAAGGTCACACTGCAGAATGTCTCCTTTTTAAAGTGTGCCATTATTATTATAAAATATGTTTATCGCTTCTGAATACATGTAAGAGCAATACAATGTTGTAGTCCAGGTGAACCCAATGCTGCTTACTTTGTTATACTGCTATATTATATACTATATTAGTAGTATGTTGCTCTCTCAGGCGAACGCAGCTACCGGCCAGGCGGCCCTGATAAAGCAGCAGGAGGAGCTGGAGAGGAAAGCGGCCGATCTGGAGCGGAAGGATCAGGAGCTTCAGAACAGCAGTGCAGGCCGAGCGCTCCACACCGGTGGTAACTAGACGTTGTGTTGTGTGTGTGTTGTGTGTGTGTGTGTTTGTGTGTGTGTGTGTGTGTGTGTGTGTGTGTGTGTGTGTGTGTGTGTGTGTTGTGTGTGTGTGTGTGTTGTGTGGTGTGTGTGTGTGTGTGTGTGTGTGTGTGTGTGTGTGTGTGTGTGTGTGGTGTGTGTGTGTGTGTGTGTGTGTGTTGTGTGTGTGTGTGTGTGTGTGTGTGGTGTGTGTGTGTGTGTGTGTGTGTGTGTGTGTGTGTGTGGGCGCGCGTGTGCAAACCGCCCTCACGATGTTACCCACCTTTTGTGTGTGTGTGTGTGGTCAGCTAAAGACAACAACTGGCCTCCTCTTCCCTCGTGCTCCCCTGTGAAGCCCTGCTTCTATCAGACTTTGAGGAAAATCCCCGAGGAGTACCGCAGGACCTGCAAGAGGATGTACTACCTCTGGATGTGTACGTACATATACACACCGCTCTACTTCTGGATAAATAAAGGTTTAATAATAATAAAATTTGAGAGCCGAATGTGTCCCTCGGCTGCTGATGGTTGGCTGTCCGGCTCACTGGTTTCCCTGCGTGTCTCTCCCAGTCCACAGTGCCACCCTCTTCCTCAACGTGCTGGCCTGCCTGGCTTCCTTCACCGCAGGCTCCGAGTACGGCGTGGACCTCGGTCTGTCCATCGTCTGGTTCATGCTCTTCTCCCCCGTGGCCTTCATCTGCTGGTACAGGCCCGTCTACAAGGCCTTCAGGTGCACCACGACTCTCAGGATGTAACTGTTTTGTTGTACGAGCAGGAGAAACAATAGGGACACGTAGAGATGAACTAGTTGGCAGGGTTTTGTTTTATTTCACGAAAACTTTGTGAACACATTCATCCTCCAAGTCAGCCAGAGGGGTTAGAGGAAGTATAATGGCGCCGCTCTGTACTCGAATTAAAAAGTATCAGAAAATGCTACTATCACTATTTTTCTTGCTTATAGCTTTACAGTGCTTTTAATTAGTTGTTTTTTTAACACCAAAATTAAGGTTTTTTTTTTTGAAAACCACATTTAGACCTTTTAGAGTAATATCTGCAAGATTTTGTTTACTTATTATAATGTTATTGTACAACATAACATCGGGCAATTTGATATACAAAATAATTAATAGAGGAGGCAAGTGATAGCGTTGCAAAGCCCAAACAAGTATATATATTTATTTATTTTAAAGTAAGTTATTTTAAAACAGGAACAAAAATGACAACAAAAAAAATTGGTTGTGTGTGTGAAGAATGATTAAAAAATAATAATAAATATATGTATATTGGTAAATAGTTTATTTAAAGTTGTAGTCATAATTTATTGGTATCTTTATTGGAAACTACTCATTGTAGATGCTCTCTTAAACGTATTAATTCAACTGTTCATTTGATAGTCTGGCAGCAAACAAACCGAAAAATATCTAAACTACTAAACCCCATTAATAACACTTCCTTGTGTTTACCGTTTTCCCTCTCTAGGTCCGACAACTCCTTCAGCTTCTTTTTCTTCTTCTTTGTCTTTTTCTTCCAAGTGGCGGTGTACGTCATCCAGGCGGTCGGGATCCCCAAGTGGGGGAACAGGTCAGTGGGAACCTCCTTCAATAACCATCTGCATGTTGGGTGAGAGTGACAGCTTTTCATTGCTAACAAGAGGTTTCTGACTTCACGGGTAAGAATGAGTTTGAGCTTTGGGTAGATTCATAGTAAATGTGGGTATGCATGGATGTGTTTCTTCATTCACGTGTTTGTGTTTGTGTGTGTGTGTGTGTGTGTGTTCCTGCCTGTATCTCCTCTCTTGCATCTCTTTGACAGATTCCAGCTGCCCTAACTTGTCTGGGTCGCTGCTTTGTAAGTGTGTGGCACTTTTCTCTTTTGGGTTTTATTTCTATACCATGTCACATATTCGGCTTTCCCATCATTCACTGTTTTAAACCTCGTGCCTTTCCCATTGGTCACTGGGGACGGTTACGTACACGCTCCTCATTTTGCTTCTAATTCGGGTCATTTTCATAATATTTAGCTTTAAATGCCAGGATATTCTGTTGTATGAAATGTGCACTGACACATGGCTATTTGTTGTTTACAGTGGATGGATCTCATCCATCAGCATGATCAGCACAAACTTGGCTGTGGCTGTGGTTATGATGGTGGTGGCCGGATTCTTCACCGTGAACGCAATCCTGGCTGTGATTCTCCTGAAAGTGGTACGTGAATGGAAGAACTTGACCCTCCACCAAAGGGATTACTGGACCGTGTTACAGTTTGTACATAGCAGATAATCTGGTTGGTATTTTTAATATGAACCACATACCATGGCGAGGTTACATATAGCTTATTTTGCTGTTTTTAAAGTAAATGACGTACTGTATGTTTGCAGTCAAATTAAAGATGCCGGCGCCTTTTTCTTTTGTTGAATTAATAGACAAATAGAAAGTCGAACATATAAATGTGGGTATTCCTACTGTGGCTTTATATTGTTTGTTTTTCCTTCAACTCGGTGGCGGCTCATGCAGATCAAAGAGAGAGAGAAGCGTAGCAAGGGAAAATATAAAAATGGTGGCGACACACACTGGCAATGAAAAGGGCAACAGAGGGAATATGGAGAATTATAAACTGTCGAAGCAGGTCAGTCCACAAACAAGTTCCCCAAAACGTGCCATCTTACAGCAGATGGAGATGAACACCTTTGGTCACTCAAAACACAAGTGGGCCATGATAGAATCTAATTTTTTGATGGCGCTCTATAGACGCAAATACAAAATTATAAAACATTTGATATATATATATACTGTTTTTGTCTGAATTAGTTTATACATCTATATACACACACACACACAGCTTGGATAATAAAACAATTAAATTAGCATACAGTCCCATTTGAAGGAGTTTGTCTTCAGTTTGATGAGAGAAAATTAGGATGTCCTGACGCAGTGTGACGAGGTAAAGAGAGCGACTTTAAAGAAACCTCTCTCCCCCCCCCCCCCCCCCCCCCCTCTGTCTCGCGTCCCCAGGTCCACTCTAAGTACAGGAGGACCGGTGCCAGCTTCACCAAGGCCCAGCAGGAGTTCTCCAGCGGGGTCCTGACCAACCGAACAGTCCAGACGGCTGCATCCAATGCAGCCACCTCCGCTGCCCAGGGAGCCTTTGACAGGAGCCAGGGGAATTAAGACTGTTTGTCACGCCTCAGGCTAGTCTCTTCTCTGACCAACATAGCCATGTTTCAACATACTTCATTGTGGTTATGGTTTAATCCTATTTATGAAAAAAAAAAAAAGCAAAACAAATAATAATAATAACGCAACTTTTGAGAGAAATTGTTCTTGCTACAAGAACAGAGGTGACGTGTGCGCTTGTTCCTCTTGCCGTTTAAACATACAGAAGACAAGCGAGAGGTCTTACGCAAGAGCGTGTAATGACTTGCATACGTCTCCGTTGCCACTGAGCTCTTTACCGCCCTCATCAGTATGCAGCGCAACTCCTGCTATCAAAAAAATGTATTCTGGGGGAAAAGCAGGAAGGAGACAGAAAACTGCAGTTGAACCAAACGAGGCAGAGAAGGAGGCAGCGTGGGTATGCCGAAAATGAATTGGCAACCCCTCATCACAATATGACTAACTGCATTCAACGTGGTCGACTAAAGATGTACGGCGCGCCACTGAACCGGGGCTGGAGTTTAGTGATAAAGTACATTTTATTTAAATCCCTTCACCGTTAAATAGGTTTCAATCTAACCTCATGAATAAACACTGGGAGGAGTCGGGGATTATCTAAAAAGCACACTTGACACGAGAATGTTTCCCCGTCATTGAATGATGTACCCACTTAATGTACGAATGCATATTTGTGTCGTTACAGCAGCACGTAGAGCGTTACAGGTTAAATCATTCTGCCTTCATCAACAGGTTTATTACATACGGTCCACTTCATATTCCACCCTTTGCCATCTGTGAAATGAGACGCATCTATCTTCCATTGCTAATGAACGCAGTTGCTGTTTGAATTTTTTTTTTTCCGCTCTAAATCTCACGTGTTTTTCATGTGTACAGGACGATGATGAACAATGAAGGGGACGGGATGAAGGTTTTTCTTTCTACTGTTTTAATCAGTTTGTTTTTTTTGTTTGTTTTTTAGATGAAGTGTGACAAAAAGGAAATGAAGATACGGTTTAACTTGGATGGCACTTTTTTTAAATTCATGTTGAGTTGTGAAGAATACCATATATGTTTTCTGTCAGTGTGGAGCTTTGCTGCAATTTAAAATGAAAGACGGGGTGCAGATTTATTAATGTAAAGTGAGTGACATGCCGTATAGAATGTAGGTGTATTTGCAGTACTTAGAGACGTGTATTAACGAGCAGAAAGAACACATGTATCCAATACTTTCCTTAGTAATTGTACTGCAGACAAAATGTCTCCTGTGACTGAATAGACACAGATAGTTTGTATTTTCTCGCTTCTTTCTACCTACTTGCTGTTGGGTATTTACATTTTTGCTTGTGAATATATATATATATATAGACGGTATATACTGTACATATAAGTTGTCCTGTTCTGATCTTTCGTTACTGTAACACTGGATTGCGTTGTTTGGGTGTAACCTCAGTGCCTTGAAGCAGATGTAACCCACCAATTCTTGTGTGGGGATTTAAGCACAAGGCTCCGTGTGTTGATCGACTTTGTTTGTCTTAGTAGAGAAATTGCATTAAGGTGTGTTGTACATATTGGTTTTAAAAATATATATATTGGAGGGGGATTTGCTGGAAATTGTTTGTCAGTCTTAACATTGATTAAACTATCATTTTTATGTTTCAGTCGGTGTGACGTGCATTTTAAAAACTGAATCTGTCAGTGTGAATTTATCTGAAATACTTGCAATAATTTGCATGAGAGAAGCCATGATTTGATACAGTACTTTAAAAAAAAATGTTGTTGACCCTTTAACTTTTTTTTAAAATTCATTCACGGGTGTATGGTGTTTTATAATAAAACACACATATATATATATATATATATATATATATATATATATATATATATATAACTAAAACTAAATATTCCCATTTTGTCGTAAAAATCAAATTCATCATTCATAAATCCCACCAGCTACTCCTCCGTGACGTCTCCATGGCAACGGCTTCTAGTGTCGGATCATCCCAAGATGGCGGACGAGGAGATAAACACGGCGGTGAGTGAGAAGCCCCGAAGCTAGTTACCGTCTTCTTCGGGTAAACCAAAAAACACGCCTCCCGGTGAGGCGGTAGCGTGACACTGCGTCATAAAACGTGACGGGTTGTGTTTATGTCGGGAGGTAACGTTATAACCTTCGTAATGACGCCGGTCGTTTGAATGCTCGCTGCTTTTGGCTAACCGACTCTATAAATCGCAAGCTAAGTTAATTAAGCAGCTAACGACCCGTCTTCTAATCCCATCGTCCAAAGGGAAAGAGACAACCTGAGAGCTAACCTAGCTAGCTGCCGTGAGGGGACTTGAACGTTACACGGTGCCCACGCGTTGTGCTGTGTAAACTAAGGTTATATAACGCCACTAACCCTCCAGCTCTGAGGCTGGCTTTACGTCTTAACCCAGCGTCATTTGTGTTATGGCTACAACGTCCGGCGTTTTTTTTGGGGGGGGCGACGGGAGTGGTAACGTGAAGAGAATATTAGCTAATAAATAAACTAAACGTCGGTAGAAGAAATGAACACTGGGATTGAGCATGCGCGTATCTACCTGCTCGCGAGGAAGCTGGATCCCCGCCCACTCGTGAAATGTGAACTAGCTAATGTTTCTGATGACGTCATAAGTACAGCATATACAGAGTGTCACCATTTACTCAGGTACTGCACTGAAATACTATTTAGACAACCTCGTACTTGAATACTGCTTCTCGTCGCAGGTGCAAGAAGTACTCCGATATTGTACTTAATTTAAAAGAAAGTAGAAATACCACAGTGTCGAAAAAGTTACAAGTAAAAGTCCTGCATTCAAAATACAGCATTACAGTGTCATCATCCGAATATGGATGTGTGAGAGGGCTGATTTAAAACCCCGAAATTATTATTATTGTTATGTAGCTGGTGAAAAAAGATGTCAACATGAACAGCAGCATTGGTATGTTTTCATCACAGTACAGTCATATAGTCATTTAGTTTCCAGCTCAGAAGACATGTGGAAGTGTTCACTATCTATTTTAGTACCATTTTGAATGCAGGACTTTTTTTGGGACTATATACTTTTACTTAATTATAAGATCGGAGTACTTCTCCCACCACTGGGATTCACCCCTTGATACAGTTCCATGACCAAGAATTGAATTAGACACCAAAGTAACTTCTGGTGATAATTGAATAACTATAATATCCAATATGTCCTTGTCTTGTACTTATGATAAGAAAAGCATCTACACTTCTAAGCAATCCTTTTTCGTGTAGACAGTTGACAGGCGGCTGGATGGGACTGACAAACTATATCACAATATACATAAATGATGATGATTTGAAGTGTGTGTGGCAGTGGGAGTGGCTCTTGCACCAGTTAGAAACCACACCACGTAAGTCAGTCCAATTTAGTTCATCTTTTTGTGTGCGGTTGTTGAGCAAGGACCATATATACAATTTTAAAGAGTTTTAAATAATAACGCAACATCCAACAGCAGAACGTATGGATTGTTACTTATTCGTTTGTGTTGTTTTAAAAAAAATATTTTTCAGCTCCCGCTTGCCACTGAAGCCAAGAAACGTCGAGCACCTAAAGGTACAGCAAGACAGTTGACACTTGCAAGTCATCAAGTCAACACAATTTATTTTATGGCTCGCATTATATTGATTTCATCAGTCTGTAGCTGGTAAAAAAAAAAAAAATGCCACTAGAGTGAGTTTGGAACTAATCGTCCTGCAGAGGTCACCCTCACCCTTCTAGCATCCGCCCCTACAAGGAAGAAGCTGTTTGTACAGCATGCAGATGAGCCATGATCCAGATAGTTCTGTGTGTGTTGATCAGATATGATATCTGGATATTTTGTCATCATAATTGTGGCTTAATGTCCCATTCGGCTCCTGTTCACGATTACAAATCACTGCTGAGAATGCACGTCCCTTGAGAGCAATTTGGTACAATGTATTATTAGCATAAAGGAAGATGACAGAAATCATAAAAACA
This sequence comes from Cyclopterus lumpus, assembly GCF_009769545.1. NCBI lineage: Eukaryota > Metazoa > Chordata > Actinopteri > Perciformes > Cyclopteridae > Cyclopterus > Cyclopterus lumpus. The sequence goes on from NC_046968.1 coordinate 25,040,253, forward strand.
GAAAGTAAATATGAGCTTTGAATTAGTTAGAGTATTGGAAGTGTACAGCGTGGTATCAGTGAAGAAAAACCTCTATAACCAAGTCAAAAACTACCATTTTCAATTCCGTTGATAACTCGAACATGCTAATATTACTTTAAAAAAATCAACCATTAAGAGCGCCATGTTTGGTAAAACCATGCCACGCGTGTGAATAAGAGAGCCGAGTATATATGCTGCACATATTGAAAAGCTCCTTAAAGCTAATGTTATGTTATTTTGGGCCAAAAACATCAAATTGACTTCACTTGACACATGGGCATAGACCTCAGAAAAGAAAACTGGAACCTACAGCAATACATCATGTGTTATACACATGTTAGGTTGCTATAAATACATATAATTGGTAATATAACACGTATGAAGCGTGTTGAACTATGAAATGATTGCGTTCTCACAGTTCATAATACAAAACTATGATTGGTTGATGACATTTGGTCCAAAGTCTCCTGAATATGAAGCAAGAAGTGAAAAAGAATCAAATAAAAATCCACAAATCTCAGTTGAATTGTCTCCATAACCTTCAGATTTCACACTAATTCGCTATAACCGTAATGAAGGGTTACATTGTGCACAATGCAATATGTCATGACAGTGCATTATGTGCTTTTATGACATTTTATGCAATGCAGTTAACTTCATTCTTCGAGTGTAAGACTCATGAGTGGTTGTAACGAAAATGTGAGCATGCCCATGTTTCTTTTAAAACCAGCAACAAAACAAATACCACTGGTGGAAGGTCACCGGTTTTCCATTTTCCAGAATCAAGTTGTTCGTGCTGCAATCTCCTGGGATTTCTGTCAAATTCCTTGCAAGAAAAGAAAAAAAAAAGTGTAGGCAGATGAAAATGAGTTTTTTTTTTTCTTTTTCAAAAAAAAAGTTCTCGTGGTATAACTTCCCAAATATGAAATTCATCGTATTTCCATTACATCTCTCCCCATGTGTCTTTTGATCTCAGCATGCCTCTCCTCCGCTCTTATCCCTCTTTAACAGATGCTCGGAGCGTAGACGGAAAGCCAAATCTGTCTTAGCATTAGCCAGATCAAATTTAACAATGAGAAGATTCCTCTGGTGTTCGGCATGAAGTTCTTCTACAGAATGTATATTTAGGAGACCTCCTGCTGCGCCTCCTTTCTACCATTCCTTCTATACAGTAGTTACAGGAAATGCATGTCGCACAGGGCCCACGTCTGAAACACAGAGACAAGAATATTATTGCTGTCTCAGCAGGAAGAAAGCGGATTATGGTGCCACAAATAGGGCCACTCCGAAAAAATCTTGACGGGGCAAACGTGTGAAACCCATGCAGTTTCACACTCGGCTGTTGGAAGAGGCTCCAGCTCTTGCGGCAAATCAACAGCTCGCTGCTTGGTGTAATTCACACTGTATTTTATTTAATCTTTTTTTTTTATTTTTGTACCCAGGCAGTTCATTAACGATATCACCCCCCCCCCCCCCCCCCCTCCCGATGTCAGCGGCAGACTCAAAGCCCAGCACTTCTTCCCACATTGCATTGAATCCTATATTTCGCCTCAGAGGAAGGTAGTAGCTAACTATAAAATAACAGGATTACCAGAATCAAACTCGCGTGAATTTGGATTTACTTTTGCCTCCTCGTGAAATGAAATATGTTACTCCGCCGGGGAAAGGAGCCTCGGAGCGCTGTGTTCTTGGGGGTTACCTAAGCCCTTTCTGTAAAGCTGTCTTTGTGTCGCTCATTCCTCCGGCTTTCAGCCCAGTCTCTCTATACCTTTTTCCTCTGTTCCCTTCGCAAGCACCTGGCTCGCGAGACACATTGTTGCCCTGGCAACCGGGGAATATCGCAACACGTCGAGAGAAAAATAAATAAAAAAAGCAGTAACCAGAAAAAACAACCCCCGTGCTTACAAGGTGACATTTACAGCGCTGCTGGTGAATAGATTACAGTTTGGCTTTTTTTGGGGGGGTTGAAGTGTTAACATCTCTCTTGCTGTCGGATCAAAGGCCCGCCGGCGACTGCAGAGGCGGAGAGAGAGGGTGCTTTTTTTTTTTTAGGAGTATTTGTTCAACTGCCAAATTAGAGAAAAAGAGACTCAATAAAAGAATGAATAATCCAAATAGGCATTAACTCGTCGAGTTGCAGTGTCCTCGGTGAATTGAACTTGTGGATTTAGGTTGACGTGTTACATCTGCGTTGACTGTCGGATCAGAGGCTGACTAAGGAGTGCAAAAGGAGGGAGCTTTCAGGATTAATGATTCAGCTATCAACTAAATAAGACATTAGCTCAACAGCAAAGGGTAATGAGCTTAAAAGTTTCCCTTGTTCTGTTTCTCGCGTCCAGCTCCAGAGCTTCCCATTGTGGAGAGGAGGAACTGGCTGATCCACCAGCACTACATCCGTAAGGACTATGATACCTGCAAGGTAAAGGCCCACCATTCCTCCATTCTCCCCATGGTTTCGCTCTGTCACTCACCCTCGGATGTGTTCGTGGTCGATCTGCTTGACCTTTAAAAAAAAAAGAAAAGATAATGAATGTCTGGCATGTCCAGGGTTCTGTCCAACACTCGACTTTATTACGGGCTAATTCATTGCATTGACCTGTGTATTCCCACATGAAGCGGGTGGGTTATTAATAAAAGCTCTGAACAGACGCCGGTACAGTACTTGTGAGGTAAATTCCTCCTTCTCTCCACAAGAGATGCACTCCTCACTCTCAAGGCCCTGTTTTAATTGCACCCAGCACAGCGTCGCCGGCGTCATTGTGTTTTGCCCAAGCGACTTCTTGGACTGCGCGGGCGTCTCGAAGCACTCCATGCTGCTGTTATTGCTCCGTGCACGTGCAGCAGTGCAAAGTGCAAAAGAGAGCTGGGTGAGGGGCACTCTGCGCAGTCGAAGCCACAGAAGAAGTGGCCTCTTCAGGAAATCGCATTGTCGCAAACATCCATTATGGTTGCGGAAAAAAATTGCCACCTGTTCTGTGTCCACGCAGGCGATCATCAAAGAGCAGCTGCAGGAGACTAATGGGATGTGTGAATATGCCATATATGTGCAAGGTGAGACATTTCAATGGTACCGTTTCCCGTCTCTCACGCACGTAACCTGTATGATGTTAAATGGGCTCGGTTGTCGTCGGCGCCCGAGCTCCTCAATACATCATTTATTTCCTCTGCTCCGTGGACCCCACGCTGTGCCTTTTGATGTTTTAATTTCTCGCCACAGCACTAATCATGCGTCTGGAGGGCAAGATCCAACCGTCCCTGGAGCTGTTTCAGAGCTGTGCCATCCTGAATCCCGGCAGCGCTGACAATCTCAAGCAGGTGGCCAGATCGCTGTGAGTCCACTGCCCTCGAGGCCGGGCTGCGTCCCCCCCCTTCTCTATTATCTAACAAGACAATATCAGTGATAACAGCACAACCGCAGGCCAGTTATGGCGATAATTCTTTTTTTAAAATACGATAGGGAAACGTTAAGCCATCCGCAGTGGGTGTGTTCAACTTGTTGCAGGATTGTAAGGATTTTGATTCGGCGTGCAGTGAATAAGATTGATTAATTTCTCACTTGTTTGATTGTTGTTGTTGTTGTTGTTTATTCTTTCCCGTAGATTTCTCCTGGGAAAGCACAAAGCAGCTATTGAGTTCTACCATGAAGCTGCGAGGCTCAATGAGAAAGACTGGGTAAAAGAAAAGGAGCTGTCTTAGAGTTTAAGTGTTAAGTGGGCCTGGCATCTTTCACTCTAAATACACAGCATGACGTCCTCTCGACAACAATCTCCACACACTTAGAACGACTGAACGTCTTTTATTGCAATAATTAAAAGAAGACCAAAACAAGCGTCATGGTTGCACCCCCCCTGACCGATGCGAAGCTGGACCATGAGTACGTTGTTTTACTACTCGCAGTAATACTGTGGAGTTCGTATTCCACAGAGCTGTTGTCTCAAATAGGTTTTATAGTTGGAAATTAAATGTATCTAAGCCTTTTTCAAGCTCTGTATAATCTGACATTTTCTCACCCCAGGAGATCAGTCATAATCTGGGGTTGTGCTATTTCTTCATCAAAGACTTCCAGCGTGTGAGTATGATGACACACACACACACCAGACGGGACAAACCGTTCTCCTTCCGGGGTGATTTTGATCATTTTTGATCTACTGTCTGTCGTCAGGCTGAAGAGCATCTAAACATCGCTCTCCGGATTAATAAACACGACAAGACGTTTATGATGCTCGGGAAGGTTCATCTGCTGGCTGGAGAAACCGACAAGGCCATCGAAGTGTATCGGACGGCCGTGGAGTAAGTAAAGTGGACAATGTCTAAAAGCACTACGAAGACCTCTAAGGAAATTATTATTTAAAATAACCACTTATTCTAGGTATATGTTATTATGGACTGTCAATACTGGTGTGTGTCTCCCTCTCTCTCTTTCTCTCTCAATATATGTCACATGTCATATATATATATATTTATGTATATATATTTATATACATTTATATATATATACAATTATACAAAAATATATATAAACATATATATATAAATATATTAAATACATTTAGACAGCAGTCAATTTGTATATTTAAATATATATATATATATATATATATATATATATATTTTCATCCAACCCTTATGATAAGAGAAACTTTCATTAATAACTGTTAATATTTACACAGCCTTTAGCGTGCCAGTTATTGTCATGATAACATTGTATTATAAAAGAGATAAGAGCCATAAAACATGCGCTGTATGGGGTTCCCTCTCAATTTATCTCCTTCAATCTCACACAAAGTTCCAGCTTTTGCCTCATTGTAAGCCAGTGCCCCTTAGCCTTCAGTATTAATTCTATTAATTTCCATATCTATTCACATGTTGAATATTCAAACATTAGGCCATGGTGTAAATACAGAAATTACCTCGGTGTCTATAATAGTAGAGCTCATTATGGCTACCTCCTGTTGAGGTTAAATGAATTAATCAAGTGCCCCAATACTGATGTTGCTTTGATGAGACGTACCACTGCGAACCCTCTTTTAATGCAGATCTGCCTCCATTTCTTTCTTAGAGACACATCATCCCCCCCACAGGTCATAATTAATACCCCAAAAAAATTATGCTGAATCAAACCCTGATTGAATCAGCAGATTCCCTGAATACCAACTATGTTATCTTAAGAATAAGTGCAGGCATTAAATGTAATTACGGGCGTAGATAAAGTGACATTCTTCATTCCGCTTCATCTCTTCCTCCATTCAGATTCTCTCCAGAGAATACTGAACTCTTGTCTACTCTCGGGCTGCTGTTTTTACAGGTAGGTAGTTTAAATCAATAAATGTCTAACCGTTTCCAGTGAAATGACGTGTCCACCAGAGACGACGAGCGCTACAAGATAACAGTGACATTTGCTGAAGGTGTCAGAAACATTTAAAAATGAGTCGGCGTATAATCTGGTGTTCATGTTTGTTTTTTTCTTCGACAGCTTGGGAAATACCAAAAAGCATTTGAGCACCTTGGAAATGCCCTCACGTTCGACCCCAACAATTATAAGGTACGTGGGTATTTGAACGCGCATTGTGCTTTTGGTGTAAGCGTAGTTGGCCGTTACCCGAGGACAGCGCATTAACGCTTCTTTTAAAACAAAAGGTCATTCTCGGTCAGGTGGCACAGCCAGGCTTTCGTCGTAAGCGCCGTCATCCTCCTCTAATATCTCTCTAAGCGTTGTGTGTTTTTTTTTTTTTAATTCCCAGGCCATCCTGGCTGCGGGCAGCATGATGCAGACCCACGGCGACTTTGATGTGGCCATGAACAAGTACCGAGTGGCGGCCTGCGCCGTGCCGGAGAGCCCCCCCCTCTGGAACAACATCGGCATGTGCTTCTTCGGGAAAAAGAAATATGTGGCCGTGAGTAACGCTGTCTGTTGCTCTCGTCGGGTATTCAGTATTCCAAAAAGAAAAGGGTCACCCGCAAGTCCATCCGTTTCCCTTTCGCTATAGTTTTACACTGTATTGAAAATGTTCTGAAGTTTTATAGACGCACCGTTGCTCAGAATCCACGGTTTCTTATAGGTTCTTCTTCTCGGGAATGGGGGGGGGGGGGGTGTCACATGTCATTGACTTCCCTCGTCTCCGTTTCCCCCGCAGGCCATCAGCTGCCTGAAGCGAGCCCACTACATGTCTCCCTTTGACTGGAAGGTGTTGTACAACCTGGGCCTGGTTCACCTGACCATGCAGCAGTACGCCTCCGCCTTCCACTTCCTCAGCGCCGCCATCAACCTGAACCCCCGGATGGGGGAACTCTACATGTTACTGGCAGGTACCGTGAAAATAAATCACGAGTAAACCGATGATCCTAGGCCAAGAAATAGGGTGTTAAGCAGTTTTATATCCTATTCCTTTTGTGAAGTGCACACGACACACAAACAAATCGAACATGCTGAATGCGCCTTCATGAACAGTCGTCTCCTCCTTTATTCGACTAGTTTAAACTGAAATACTGTCTCGTGCTCATTCTTAACAGTGGCTCTGACCAACTTGGAGGATGTAGAGAATGCCACCAGAGCGTACGAGCAAGCTGCGACGATCGACGAGTGAGTCCGTCGTCCTGTCTCAAATGCACTGCGTGTTTGAGTCTGTGAATTCAATCATTTGATGTAATTCTGGCTTTGTGTGATGAATTACCTGCAGGTCCAACCCTCTGGTCAACCTGAACTTTGCCATCTTCCTCTACAATCACGGCGATAAGAAGGCCACTCTGGATCAGTATCAGGAGATGGAGAGGAAAGTCAACCGACTTCGAGACAACAACGGCAACTTTGAATTTGATACCGAGGTACCTGAAAGGGACAAGTGTGGAGGTTTTGAAGTGTGTTTGTGGCCACAGTTTCGGAGGAATGGACTGGAGTGCCAGTACAGAGGCTAAGCGACGCACTAACACATCTAAGCATATGCACGCTAGTGAACGTTTTAGATCCGTTAGCTTGTTCGTGGTATTGTGTGCGTTTGGTGTTCATCCCCTTGAGGTCCCGTTGACGTCTCAAAAGTGAGTTGTTGAAGTCTTTCCTTCCAGTATTTCTAAGTCTACTTTCCCCTCTCAGCTCATGGACATGGCTCAGAAGATGGGAGCTGCTCTGCAGGTGTCAGAGGGTCTGGTGTGGACTAAACCAGGCAAGGACTCCAAATCCAACGGAAACTCCGCAGCAGCCGCCAAAGCCCCCGGTGCTCCCCTCGGTACCAACCAAGCTCTGGGCCAAGCCATGTCTTCTGCCGCGAGCTACAACAAGAACGTCCTGCTGCCAACGGGTACGAATTGGCCAATCCGGGTTGTAGTAAAGCGTCAGTTAGTACTCCGTCACCGCGGCGTAGCGTTCTGGTGTGACGTCCGGGTGCCACGCTGTCGCCTGTCAGAGCGTGAGGTGAGGCTTGAAATGAGGTCCAGCTTGTGAGTCTGGAGGTGGTGAGTCCACGCGCCTGCTGAATGTCTCTTTATGTATATTATTAAGTTTGTTCTGAGCACAAACTCAAAATGAGGTGAGCGCACACCAAAACATTTTTTCCCCTCAGAACAAGTCCAGTGTTACGCCCTTAGCGCCGATGGCGACACATTTCACAGCCTCCACCTCCCTTCATTAAACCAAAGGCCAATTTTTTCCTTTTTAAATGGAAAACTTGAAAAAAGAAAATCTCTTCCCTGTGTGTTTTATTCACAGCTTCTTGCCTGCCGCACGACTGGAGCAGATTGAATTCATGAGCTGAGGCAAAATGGAATATGTTTAAAAAAGAAAATAATAAAAAAAAGAAGCTAACCTCTAGCCAGGAATATATATTCTTGGCAAACATGAAAAAAAAAAAAAAAGTCAGCAGTGTGAAGAAAAGAAGAAATAAAATGACACGCAGTTAAGATAATAAATTCAAGGCTACTCTGAAATGATCGTCACGGCTCGCGGCTCTCAGATGTCAGCGGACTGGGAGAGAAAAGCCTGTTGGCTTGGCTTTCTACTCCTTTTTGTTCTGCCGTTAACGAAAACCAGCAGAACAATGCGACCGCGCTCGGTGTCACACCTTTTACTTAATTACACAGCTCCGACAATCTATCCGCCGGTGCTTTACGGCCAGTCTGTTGCGAATGGACAGCTAGTTAATGTTCACCATCAATTATGATGATGAAGATGATCCATTTACACCTGAAAATCTAGTTTAAGGTGTGTTAAGGAATCCGTGCAGTGCGGGGGTTGAAGTTATTCGTAACGCTGTTCAGTCCCAGCGAGTCCATTAAACACTTAATTCCACAGATTATCATAATTGTTTTAATTAAGTTCCTTTACACTTGTTTTAACACATAAATACACATTTTTAAAAAAAGCATTCATTAGTTTTGTAAATGTATTATTTTTTTTTAATGATGAAGAGCGTATTGTGACTTTAGGAGTCGCAACTCAAAGTTTAGAATTTTATGCTTAAATTACTTAATGACTTGGCTTCACCTCTGTCTCAAGGCATTTAGGGCGGGGGGGGGGGGGGGGGGGGGTGATTGCGTAACTGTTTGGTCATGGGACAAACGTTGTTGTTCGAGTTTTATAAATAGAACTGTGAATGCATCAGACCGGCACTCCTTAATGATTCACCTCCTTTCTAAATGGGCGGAAATTGCACCGTTTTAAAGGAGCCAATCTCGAGTTGCCCGTCTGGAATGTGACAAACTGGAAAATCTAGTTACACGCAACCTTTTTTGGAAAAAGCACGGTCACGATTACCCCCCCACCCCCCACCCCCCCCCGCGCGCACTCACTCAGCCTCACGACACGATGTGGTGTCACGGTTTCCGTGCGAGTAATGAAATAAATACTTTGCAGAACACGTCGTGAGGCCACAGTTTGTCGTCTGCTCACGTGATGTTGTGAGAAACGAGGTGTTTGCTCATGAACAATGACCCTCTTCCCTTTTGCCTCCATTGGTGCACATCCACTCTATTAAAGCTCTGACCTGCGAGTTCACCGTAGCCGTCACGAGAATGAGGTTCTGTTCTGCTGGATCTGGTAAAGACGTGTTACAGTGGGGACAGGAAGCCAATCGCACGTGAAGGTCAAGGGTGGGGGGATTTTGTGGCATCTGGTGGTGAGGTTGCAGATTGCAACCAGCTGAAACATGGTGCACTCTTAGTTGCAGGTGATTACACATTGAAGAAACCCTACTTATTAATATTCTATACCTTTTGCTGCCAATGGATCCCCTTAAATCCTACAACCGGGCCTTGTGAAGGTCCTGAACAATGTACAGATCCTTCATGTGTGTCGATCATCGAGAACGTCAAAGACCTTTTTTGTGAGCAATATTGGCGTCGACTCTCGTGCTTTTTGTTATTTTCAGAAGCTTCCAAAGGCCCCTCCATGCCCCTGGAGCCAGAACCGGATGAGGAGAAGGCCCCCAGCCCGCCCATGGATCCTCCAGGCTCCCCAGAACCTGCAGAGTCAGAAAACCCCAAACCCAGAAGCTCCAAGAGGAAATCTAAGGTGGAGGCATGAGTTGACTTGGTAGCCGCTATCTGACTGGACACCTTTGTCATATGCTCAATATTATGTTATGGATGCAAATTACGGTAGTTTGGCACAAAACTATTCTGGTTTAGGTACAGACGATTCATGTCCTGCACAATAATGTACTTAACACCAATAAGGTCAATGTGGACTTTGGTTATACAGGAATATCGAATGTCCGAACACCAACTCACCCTTTTTTTTAACCAAAATTCCTAGATGAGTTTCTCATAAATCCACGTCGCACACGTCAAAACCAATTCCATAACGCTAACATGGCCGTTTGTGCAGTTACAAGTCATATTTGGATGAGCTTAGCAATAAGGTCAAGTGATGAATCTTCCTTAAATTGAGATTTTCCAGAGAGGATGTCAGTCCTGAAATGTATGAAATGCTGCGACAATCACTGCTAAAAATCATAAAGACGTGAAGGAGATGTTTATGAATAGTTACAGGATATATATTGCTGGTTTGTACGATAGGGCTCTTTTTTAGGGTTGAGTGTAAATAGTGATACATGCTTTTATATGTGGATAAATGTTATGTTTATAGAGTCGTATATTTAATATTAAATAAGAGACTTTAAAAAGAAAATAGCTGCGTCGCTTATTTTGAATAAAATCCAGTTTTAATGATGTTTTCACTGTGTTTTTACTAATGTCACGGTCATTCAGGTATAAAGACACAGAGTTTTTAAAGAGCTCTCAAAGTCATTTAAAACAAGGAGAATAACTTCCAAATGAACACGTACTCATGTATTCCCATATATGTGTAAAGTACTTAAGTCAATCATAAACATCCTCTAATGGTTGTTGGGGGAATAAACCAGTCTGGTTTAGAGATGGCGCCTCGTAAATTATCTGTACTGAAGGTCGCACACAAACTGAAAATGATTTATGTGTATGAATTACGATGTGCATTGTACATATTAACCAAAACTATTCATGAAAAATGTCCCCTGACAAAAGTCTACATACACAGGGATATGATTATTTCTGTGCGTTTAATGTTTGGGTGCATTTGAATACCAATATATGGTTTAGATCGTTTTAGAGACTTCAGGGACACAGAGAGACGAAGGGAAGCGTCCTTATGCACATTTCAAAGATCAAATATTTATACCCGCGCGCCGCTTCGAATTTGTCAGAATTACAATTAGAGCGTCTAAAACTTCGCCTGTTGACGTTTCAAATCCCGAGATAATAGAAATGACTGATGTCTGACCGAGTTATTCAGATTACGTTTGTTACTTTAATTAGATGACGGGTGTTGAAAGACAAACTTGACTGCGGTTTGGTGACGATGAGGCTCACGAAGCTTCTCTTCACAGCTCCTCTGTGGCTTAATATACATCGAGGCCCTTAAATACGACGTTTGCTTAAATAAATGCAGTCCTGTTTGTTTATCCGTCCTCTCGGAGGGGGGCTGCTCCCCACCAGAGCACAGAGCTCTGGTGGGGAGCAGCCCAACCCCTTTAGTTTTCCTTCCCAGTGGTGAGAGTAAATATGTATTTGTTATCTGGCTCAGGACCAAGTGTCGGGTCAACAAGCTGCTTGTCAGTCGTTGTGAGTGTTTGTGCTGGGAAGCAAAGCGCTGATTTTAAACAAGCTGTATCTTTTTATTTGATTTTTATATATTTGAGTCAAGTGAGTAAAACCGGGAAACTCTGGGCCACACGTCACGAGGAGTTGTTTAAGTATTTTTTCACACAGTAAAATAAACCACTGCTATAGCCTTCAACATATTTGTCCCTTATTATTATGGATTTATTCATGAAAGTGACATATTTTCCGCTCAAGAATCCATCCTGCACAGAGTTTGCATCAATGATGTGTCGGTGTGTGTTTGAAAAATAAATAAATAAATGGATTTATTTGTATAAACTTAACTTTGACCTCTGCAATTCTTGTTGATGACCTTGGATCCTACCAGCTGAACTGCACATTCACGTTTCAAGTGACGTCTCTTCCCACAGCATTGATTTCCTCAAAATACTATGATATTACAAATATTCCTGGGTTTGGTTAACTTTGTTAAATTGCTCACAGGAAATATGAAATAACAGTGTGTGTATATATGTATATATATACTGTATATGTGTATATCGTTTATTATTTTGCATCCTGTTTTACTTATGATTGAGAGTCATGGATGAGTCCGTTTCGATGTGCCTGTTTATGCAATGCTTACAAAAAAATACGTTTCGAGAGTGAAGACTAAACTGAGTAATAATTTTATTTTTTTTTTAAATAGGTTTATTGGCACCATTTATCTGAACCCCACAATTTCAGACTCAAAGATTTCCAGCGGGGGAGAAATCATTCTTGGAGTCAAGCTAGTCGGAGTCGGAAGTTTTTATGCTGACATTTGCAGAATTTTTCAAGTTTAGATTCCGCTGAGCCTAAATTAATGCCGTACACCTATTACACACACATAATTGTATATAAGGGCTAAACCTTGTGCTAAAGATTTAATCCCTCATAATACTCGTTCTCTTTCTCTATCGTCGTGCGGTCATCGATCGGCCTTCCTCACCGTAGCCTCTTTATGACGATGACAATAGAATCTACATGTGTTGCTATTATTGCCAAAAGCAGTAGTTTTTTTTCATTAGCTCCTAGTTAAACTGTGCAACGCCTGACTTGCCCCGTGCTCGTAACTTTTACAGGCCGGCTGACGGCTGTAATTTACTGCTCCTGCTGCAGTTATTTTCCAGTGCAGCTGCGGAAGATTGCTTTTTTTTTTTTCTCCATTTCTCGTCCTTCTCACGATTCAGAATCGCCCCGTGGTGGCGTCTCAGCCGGCGACCTCGTGGAGGTTTCATTTAAAGTTCTCTCGACTCCAGGGAACCGCAAGGTTGATTCAGAGTCTCTATACAGTCGTAACTTCTATCAAACGGCCTAAATACATACAATATCTTCTCCCGTTGGAGGCGTACTGTAAAGAACAACGTACAGCCTTTAGCTTCTGCAGGTGGTTATGCTGCTGGGCTCTTCTTCTGTGAGGGGGCGTGTGCTTCTGGTGTGGAGGGAGGGGCCAAAATAAGCAAGTTTATCTTTATAACTTTCATAAGGTTTTAGCAGGAGGTGTTTTTGTTTGTTTTTCGTTGGCAGCTCAGAGCCTTCCTTGTGAAAAAGAAAGGAGACATTTTGATCTCCTCTTTCACCCTTCGTGTTTTCTTATTTGAATTATGGTGACATTGATATTTGAGGATTCTGGCAGCGTGGATCTTACATAAGCCTTTGCTGTTAACCTTCGACCTCGTTTTCCCCACTAACCCGAATAGCTTTTAACTCGTACGTCACATAAAACGGGCTGTAATTCTCTCTGTGCACCTCTTTTAAATAGTTCCCCTAGATATTCACGAGGTCTCGAGTATCAAGCTCTGGACCGGCCACCCGGTGAGGCTGAAAGTATTCAACCCCACACACGTCTCATCCTCCCGTGTTTCCTTTTGCTCTTCGGTTACCTCGGTTACAGTACGTGTCATTCGAGTCCAGTTTCCTCTGAACCTTCTCCCTTTATAGTCTTTATAGTGTTATACTGTTTTTCCGTTCGCTTATTATACAAGAAATACACAATGCAACAGTTAAATACTACCAGATGATTAATATGCGCACCATTTAAATACAATCAAACTTCACTAAACTTAACAAGACAATTAACTAAAATTATAAAAGATTTGTTATATTTGTGTGTTTTCTGAGATGTTATTTCAGCTTTTTCACCAAAATCCACATTGTGTTTTTTTCCAGCTGTGAGCAATTCTTTCATTTCTTTTGTGCTTTGCTTTTTGGGAAAATAGAGTCTGTCAACAGTGCACTCTAGTGTTTTTATGATATGACTAATGTCTGTTTAGCAGCGTGGCGTATTGGTAAGTCCACCACTTTGATTCCGGATCAAGGTTTTTGAATTTTCAGTGACTTTTTAATGGAAGCTGGAAGCTAGAAGCTGGTTGTAAGTTCATGTCTCTCTCCATTTTCATGAAACCACTGAACTCTTCCTGTCTAGACTGACTGCATTTGGTTCCTTCCCTTGCTGCCTCTCCTGACATCTAAACCACACGCTGTGGATTGTTTTTTTTTTATCACATGGCATCTAAATTAAACAGACTACAAGTTCTGAAGAAAAAAAAAAGAAGAATGCTGCTTGTTATCAGAAGGAGGCTCTGCCAGATGTGCAGTAACCTGATGTTGATCCATTCAGATTTCAGCAGCGTCAGATGAGGGATGAGGCTCAGTTCTCAGTGCAAGGTGACGGTCACATGATTCCTGCTCCGTAAGCATCTCTGATATCTTTTCAGGTCGCTCTTTAAGTGAGTCTATCCGCCTGTTAGCCTGAACGCAAAAATGTTTGATCAATATCTAAATGGGAGTTTTCTAATTTTACTTGAATTCAGCTGAAATTACTGGGACCCTTCACACTCTGATGACTTTTTAAATGGTATCCTAAGATCATTTTTCACTTTGTACATGATGCAACGATTACAAGAGTACAGATTTAGAAAACACGTTGTAGAAACCAAGGGTTCAGTCACGAGCCCATCAATCCTATTTAAAAGATTGCACTTGTTTTGAAGAGTAAAACCGGCCCCATTAAAATGTGAGGGCACTTATAGAGCAACGTATTTATGCAGCCCCGCATGCAGCTCACCACGGGGGTTCACATGTGCTTCTCATGGAACCCTCAGCACAGCAAGCAAGTAATGTGGACCAGTTGATGTTTTACAAAATCTTTATTTCCTGCACACAAATAAAATCTACCGCTGCGGCTTTTCTGCGAATGATGCCGCTGAATTGAAACATTTTCCGCTTTTGGTCGATGAGCATTAAGGGTGGCGGGTACGCCGTGTCGTGTGACCTCGTCAGGAACCAAACGTTTTTTAATTGTGACGAAGGCCGAGTGAAAAACTGACCAATCAAGACAGAGGGAAGACTCTATGTTGCTTGAGTATGGGGAGAACGGTGCACACAGTCAAGCACTGTGGAAGAAAAATGGATGCGAATGTCGGCTGCAGCCCTCCCCCTGATCCAATATCGGAAAGGTGGAAAGGCAGTTGAGAAGCTACGGGAACATCAGACGAGTAATGCTGATAAAGCCCTCTGTAGTCCGGTGATAGTTAATATTTTTCTTATTGCAAAGAGTTCCCATGAAAAGACCAAAACCTATATATTCATGTTTTCATGACTTACGACTTCAGTGGGAAGGAGGGGAGCTTGGACACAGACAGCTCGGCAAGATGGACTAACGCGTTGTTTGGGTCTATCTGTCAGATTTATTGTCAGTACTATAAATATAAAACCAGCATTATCCTTAAAGCTACCATGTGCAAAGAAAAACAGATATGACAAACTTATCAACACTGGTGCAGCCTGTAAAGAGTAAATCCTTTTGGGGCTTTTCATCAGCATGAAAGATAGTCTGGCATTTCTATATTTGTGGTTATTACATATATAAAATCCATTTGCTGGTTTTTATGGGGGAAAATACGAGAAACATTCAGGCAGTAACCAATAGATGGGATGTATATGGTTAGATAAAGTCGGACTCTAACCTCCAATCGACACAGTGCACAGTTATTAGAGATTAATAAGGCATGGCTTTAAACACAAGGCACCCGCGCTGTCATTACTTATGATGGATCGAATGGCACTGGAGGAGGAAGGACCGCTTCATGTCGGTATTTATTTATGACGGAGCGGTTGCTTTTCACTCGGGCACGAACGAGTCTTGTCAAATACCTCTTGTTTTCTTGGCTTTTCTTTTAGGCTGCACTAATCAATACGTGTATATGAGCAGTGTGTAATACTTCTGCGTGGTGTGAAAGGGCCCGCTCGTAGTGATGACCAATGCTGAGAAATGTCACACTCGGCTCTGCGGAGCATTTTAGTGTCTTTCAGCTTGTCGTTTTGGACAGCTGACGGGCAACGTTAGCTAGTAACTGGTGAACATAGTGCAGCATTTAGCAGGAATTGGTGGAGGCCAAAGTTAAAGGAGAGTGAACATGTCTGCTGCACATTACCTTTAAACTCTATGAGAGCAGAATACGTCACGTGTGTGTGACTATTTCCAGCTTGTTGTGGGCAACCGAACTGAATGCAGATTAAGGTGTTGTTTACATCCAGAAATGTAGCATTAGTGGACTAGAGAAGTGTGTGTGCGTGTAGACACTTCACTTCATAAAGCAACATGTTTCTGAGCGTACGGCCTCGTGAGAAGAGCCGTCTTTCTGCCGCCCCGCCTACGGAAACTAGAGGCTTTATTAATTCATTGCCGCTCGCTGTAACCTTCTTCCTCTTTCACGGTAACTTGGGTTTGTGGCTTTAGTGGAGACTTCAAAGCAGCAGGGGACATACATCTGTTTGTATCCGAGATTGTAATCATAACCTGTTAGCCAGACTTTATTAGTTACACCCCACTTCAGCTCTGCAACTGTGTGATCAATAGATGATTGAGCCCGCTGAGTGGACTTCCTGATTGGTTTCCATATTGAGGTGGTTGTTATTCCTTCCAATAAGACTCCTCTGGATGTTTGCATCTAAATCTGATCAGGGACAACAAACTGTTGCAGTAAGAAAACAAATTCCCAGTAGAGAGTTTCTTTGTCTTCTTATTCTTGGTCTTGTTCTTGCTTTTGTTCTTGCTCTTGTTCTTCTTCTTGCTCTTGTTTTTGTTCTTGTTCTTGTTCTTGCTCTTGTTTTTGTTCTTGCTCTTGTTCTTGTTTTTGTTCTTGTTCTTGTTCTTGCTCTTGTTCTTGTTGTTCTTGCTCTTGTTCTTGTTTTTGTTCTTGTTCTTGTTCTTGCTTTTGTTCTTGCTCTTGTTCTTCTTCTTGCTCTTGTTTTTGTTCTTGCTCTTGTTATTGCTCTTGTTTTTGTTCTTGTTCTTGTTTTTGTTCATGTTCTTGCTCTTGTTTTTGCTCTTGTTTTTGTTCTTGTTCTTGTTCTTGTTCTTGTTCTTGTTCTTGTTCTTGCTCTTGCTTTTGTTTTTGTTTTTGTTTTTGTTTTTGCTTTTGTTTTTGTTCTTGTTCTTGTTCTTGTTCTTGTTCTTGTTCTTGTTCTTGTTCTTGCTCTTGCTCTTGCTCTTGTTCTTTCTCTTGTTCTTGTTCTTACTCTTGTTCTTGTTTTTGCTCTTGTTCTTGTTCTTCTTCTTCTGAGATCTGGCAGGCTGCAAAGAACCAGGAGGATTCTGAGCCAACAAGTGAAATAAGACCGTTGTGCTGAGACTTCAGAAACGATGCCTTGTTTGCGGTCCTGCTGTGTGGCAGAATATTCCTATTTCTGTGCGATACCGTGTGGTGTTGTACTTCGACTCGTGTGAGCGGAGCCTGGAGATCTGACCTGATTTTACTGCTTACGGCTTCAAAGGGAAAGGATCAGACCACATGGTAAATAGGTCTGATCTGCATGTATTGCATGCATTTCAGTTAAAAGCAGTGTAGATGGCCTGAGAAGCCTCCACATCAACTCCACTTAGCTTTATTCCTAGTTTGAGGATATTTAATGTGTTTTCTCAGTGAGAGTTAGATGAGGAGATGATGCCACTCTCGTATCTATACTAACTCTGTAATTGACTGGCTAACTGACGTCTCTTTCCCAATGTAAGTTAATGGGGAAAGTCTTTTTGGGGCCCAATGGCGTCACGTGACACGAAAATTGTAGTTCCACGATTGTGTAAAATCTGCTTAACATTACATTACACGTCATTTAGCTGACGCTTTTATCCAAAGCGACTTACAATAAGTGCATTAAACCATGAGTATAATCTCAGAACAACAAGAATCAAGAAAGTACAATTTCTTCAATAAAGTTAAACTACAAAGTGCCATCAGTAAGAGACATTTAAGTGCTGCTAAAGTGCTACTACGGCGCTACCTTCCCTATTCAAGGTATAGTCGAAAAAGATGTGTTTTTAGTTTGCGACGGAAGATGTAGAGACTTTCTGCTGTCCTGATGCCAAATAAAAAACTTGTTAAGGTCGACGTTGCTCCACTGTATCTTTACCGAGCAAATAGCCTCGCTCTGATTATCTTCTTCCATTGAAGGTTGCTCGTAGAATCGTTATATAGAGCGTTCAGTGTGGATGCTTTTATCTTTTGAATATTAATTTTTTAAATGACTCTCAGAATAATTCCACTTGACATTGTCTCTTGTCTACTTTCCCTCCAATGGTTGTCCTTTTTATAATTCACTTGGTTTGACACAAACCAGTGTTTGGGATTTGGAGCAGCAATGGATGGATTAGAAGAGAGAGAGTGAGAGAGAGAGAGAGCGAAGCCTCAAATCCAGCGTGTCTTCGAGGTGCTGTTTCATGTAATTAATCTGCCGAGCTTTCGCTACACTGCCATATTTCCCGATGACACTAATAATGCCTAATTATATGATGTTGTAAAATCCTAGTTGGTGTTTAAACATGTAATTCAGGTAGAGTAATGGTGCATATAATATGTTTTTTTTGCTTTTAATCACTGGGTTTTGTCGCGAGGAGTTGAAGGAGTGAGGCTTTGCATTTCAATAGAGCCACTTGATTAGGGCGTACCGGTTGTTTTTCTCCAGCAGATACTGTTTACTCCGTAGCTCTGCCTTCCCGAAACTCCCCCCTCCGCCCTTCTGCTGGAGACAACTCAAAGACCCCCTGCCGGCAGCTCTGTGGAGCAGCTTTATCTGGGTTCTCCCGTCTCTCCACAAGCCTCGTCTCATTGTGTCATCAAGTCACAGCCACAAACTGCATCTCGGGGATGAGAGAGCCATTCATTAGAGCATCACCACCACCAGCACTCTCAACAAAGGTGCACTGTTTCATTTTCCCATCGCTCCATATGCATGTAAATTAATACAAATAAAGCGGAAGGAAAGCGAAATGTTCCTGTTTAGGTTTCGGGGATTTATGAGCGGAGCAACCGAGTTATCTCTTCAAAGAGATATACTCTGAGGAAAAATGTTGTGTGAGAGAAACATTTCCCCATAGCTGTGTAAAATATGTAGAATGTGTATTATATAGTACATTGTGTACAGTTAGAAACTTGTGTTTTAAATGTCACCGTAGCTTTAAATGTTCAGATACTGGAGGTTTAGATCTTTGGTGTTTTCAAGGTGTTTTGAACTAGCTAATCCTCAGTCAGCCCCCTGGGAAAAAAACACAATAATTACAAATGCATGAATGTTGCCTTTTCTTATCTTTAGATCTGTACTTAATAAACCGGCACTGCGTCGACTCCAAAAACAGTAAGGAAGTGTGCGTGCACCTTCTTTTTTTTTTTTTTTTTTAGGAATATGTGAAATGTGAGCAAAGTCCCTGGTCAGTTTTTCCACATTATATTAGACTATAATGCGATTTTTCCACTTGAACACACTGAACAAAACCCCATTTCAAAAGTAGACATTTAAGCTTTGTGTTGAATTATGAGCACGCTGGATGAACCCGACCATCTAAATTTTGTTTTAATGCCAAATAAAGAGTCATATAAAAGGAGATGAAAATATATCACCGTCTTCCTTCTTCAACCTCAATCCCATTTCTGTCCGTGTGTTTCCCCAGAATTTTATGAGATGTGATATCGCCCTCCAAAAGCACACTCACACTCTCCCACTTTATTGTTTTAACGTCTCTCTCTCTCTCTCGCCAGCAGCCTGGGAGAATTAATTTTACTCATGGAAGCAAAATACTGTCACTGCAGTAATCCGGTAAGAGAGATTTGTTTCATTCCTCTCTGGCGGAATTGATTTGTGGAGCTATCTGAGCCCTGTGGTGAGATTGTATTCCACGCAGAGTCCACGCAGGCAGGTAGGCAGGACGACTGCAGCGAGAAAAACAACATGTCAGCCATCATGTCATCCAATAAAGCCCACTCCTCCTCTGTGAGCACATTTAAAATAGATTTAAACACAATGCTTCACGGATGTTTCACTGCTGTATTGAATAACTGGGTTGAAGATTGAACATCGAACTCTGGTATTCTCACCGGGGGGTGGGGGGGGGGCAGATAGTCAGAGACACACAGTGTTGGCTCATTCAGTGTTTTACAGGGGAAGGAGGGTTTCTATTGGTCAGGCAGGACAGTGACAGTGATGGGGACTTTTAAATCAGGGGACCAACCAATTTGAGTAACAAATGAATGCTTTTAAAAAGGCACTAAAACACAGCAACATTGTTTGTGGCACTCAAACAGGTTTGTTGGCAGAGCAGACCTGTCAACCTCTGTCCCTGTGTTGGCACCTCGCCGGGTTGACGGACCGGCTCCATTCAAGTGAAAGAGACTCAAACCGCTCCGAAACCGACATCACACGAGCGCCGACAAAGGACGACTGTTGCGTCGCCCGTGGCTTGGCCAAAAAGTTGCACTCGAACACACGGCAAAGACCACGGCCAGCTAGCGCTACGTTGTGCGCGTACGTGAGTGGAATGCCATGTTCGTAGCAGTAGGTGGCGGTGGTGGTCTGAAGACCTCGGACTGAGGCTATACTAGCCAGAGCTAACGGAACAGAGCAGTGTTTGCCACCATTTTCACACCAGATGAGACGACCAGATGGAAAAGAGCCTTCTGTGTTGACTTCAATCATTTGCTTGCGTCCCTCAGTTGGGTTTCTCTTTGCATGCATTGATTTGCTCAAGAACACAGGCAAATGTGTCTCACCGACGGGCTCCGTGTCAGGGTTGATTCAAAGGACTGGACTCAAATGCCGACTCACCGACTCTTTTTATTCTCCAAAAAAAAAAAGGTAGATCAGGAAGAACAAAGCATCCATCTACGCAGGGATCTAAACAGACGAACCGGCACTGAGGCAGGAGACAAACGGGGTGTAAATACACAGGGGAGGTGCAGGTGATTAGACAGGAGGAAACAATCAAGGACAGGGCAGACGATCACAGGGGCAGGAAGTTCAGGGAAACCGAGGACACGAGAGACGAGGACTAGAAAACAGGAAACTAGAAACAAAAAACTAAGACCGTGACACTAAGAGAGCCGCCGACGAGGGCGGACGAGCACCAACGGTGGGGCACACGTTGCAGAAACCCGGGCATCAGACGCTCTGCGTCGGGGTCTTTGGGCACCGGGGTGCTTTAAGCTAACCGCTAACACGCTGCCGTTTACCAACGTTCACCACCAGATTAGTTTATTGTGTGTTAGCATGTTAACTTATTGCTGGAACGTCAAGAATGGTTTGAATTAATTGACTAATTGATATTCAATACGTTTAAAAAAGAAAAGGCATATGATATCTGCATATATCATATTAAGAGCAGAGTGCTGCCACTACTAAAATGTGAGTTAACTCACTTTATATAACTAACTTTGAGTGATGGATCAAAGTCGCAGCTCTTCAAAGATTGATCACTGGTCATCTTAGAAAAGTCAGAAATGTGAATCTGTGATCAGAGACAAAATGTCCTCGACTGCAGGAGCCGTGAGCCTTGAACTTGAAGGTTGAATCAAAGGCTGAAGTGCCTTCTGTTGAGACTTCAGACTCGTCATATACAAAAAAAATGAATACACACAAAACTCTGCAGTTATGTTAAAATGACCTGCAATGACGCCGTAGCTGCAGCTCCTCACAACAGGAGTCAACATCTCAAAGAGTAAAGCCGCATTCGGTTTGGCGAGAGGCAGATAGCACTTCAAAACAACCTTCTGTGACTTCTTAAGATGGCGTAGATGATTTTTCAACCTGTGCACATCAAAGTAAGATAAATTCACACTCATGAACAACAAGAGGAAGGCCTCCTCCACGGCCACCGCCAGTCTCGGGAAAGCAGATAAATAGAGCTTGTAATCACGAGGCTCAGATGGAAGTGTTTACCGCTTCGCGACCTCGTCTCAGTCGAGAAGGGGAAGACTCCGGGAAGTGAAGAGGACGTTAAGTCATATAGACAGAAACCTTTGAAACGGCAAGATATGAAGCATCGTGGGGGGAAACATGTTTTCCTTGCTGATATCATGGGGGGAAGCAGAGCGATGAGTCTGCACAGTGAAATGATTATCTAACCGTTTGAAAAGCACAATTAAATGGAATCATGACAAACAAAGCGGACCGGTAGCCGGTCTGCATGCAGCAAACATGTGCTGTGGGCCGGATGCGTTGATAGCATCAGTGATTTTTTTAATGTCTTAATGTGCTTCTATCACAAGCCTCAGCACCTCTGGTTTCAGGCTTTCTGTAACCTGGCTGCACTGAGCCAGACGGGCATTAGTGAGGTCGAGCACTGATGTTGGGCAATGAGGCTTGTCTCGCTGTCGACGATCCGGTTCACCCCAAAGGTGTCGGATGGGGTTTAGATCGGAGCTCTCTGTGCAGGCCGGTCCAGTTCTTCCACACCCGACTCTGAAAATCATTATTGAACTTTATGGACCTGGCTTTGTGCACGGGGGAAAAGGCCTCCACTAACCGTTGTCTAAAGCATCACTGCACGCTGTAGCATTAAAGGTGCTACATTTCAAATTCAGATGATTAAAATAGCATCAAACAGCTGCTTTTTGCAATGCAACGATATATAGAGTGGAGTGACATCCACCCGAGCAGAGAGCGATGTCGCTCTTCCTCTGTGTGTGTCTTGTAATCCGAGCTTCTCTGTGCTTTGTTTACAAGAGGCGGCCGGGCCACTAGCCGGCTAATTGTTAGCGCCGATAACACCGTCCCGACCCGCGGCGTCGTGGCAGCGCTCCCCCTCTAGTCCCCCCCTCCCCCCTCGGGTAAACACCGTCGGCTCTGTCGGCGCTGCTGCCTTTGTTTGCAGCGTTTGCACCGTCGCCACGTTGAGAGACGAGTGGAGGCAAACCCCGTGTTCTGAATTTTGAATTTTTGTTCATGAATACAGCGATTGGTGTATTTAGTGAGCAACAGTAAAGCGGCCAAGGTCGCTCTGTAATTGCTTAAGTCCTGCCTGTTTCTGGGATCGTCCATGTTTTGGGCGGCGTGACACACGGGTCCCTTTTGGGATGTAGGTCGTGGCACGCTGTGTACAAGCTGTGTGGCGGTTACATAACTGTTCTCAAATCTGTCTTAAAACAATACTCACATGCCTGTGGATGCATGTTATGTTTGCTGTCGTAATTCACGACACACACTCTGCTGGGTTACCTTACCCTTAACCTCAAAACGACTGAAGTTTTGTGTGACTAAGTGTTGCTCCTTTTGAGAGGTCCAGATGGTGACTGACTCCGGGGATGTGCTGAGACCGCTGAGTGCAACCCCGTGTACTTGAGTCCGGGGCTGATACGAGCTCTCGCACATACTCGTTGCCCCTGACAATTACTCGCTTCCTCGGCTCGCCAGATTTGTTCATGTACCAGACAGACAGCGGACTCTTTTTTTTTTAGCTTGTTAGTCTGTGGATACTTCCTGTCTGCCAGAGTCTGACGAGACTCGCTGCTGCCGTTCGGTTGATAGTTTTAGATGCCGCTTAGTACCCGTTAGTGTTAATAATTGTTTTGCATATTAATTTAAATACTTGTTCTGCTACTTAAAACAGACATACAAGTTTAATATGTCAGATGTCTGAAACAGGTATTTTTAGGGCCAAAGTCTTTTCTCTTTTTGTGCTTCCACCGCAACAACAACAAACTCTCCACTCCCGTTGGGAACCACAAGAGGGAATTCGGTATGAAAAACTGTTTGTGACTTTGTAAGATGGCCACTTCATTTGACTCATTTACTTTGGTGAAGCCTTTCATTAGCGTCAGCCGAGCTGCATAAACAAGGACCGCGGAGTGTGTCGCCCCGTCTCTTACGATTACGCTCTTAATAGCGATCACGGAGAAGACGAAACAACCTCAGTGACCATGAACTCTTTTCGATGTCCGTAGAGGCTGCATTGCATGTGAGTGTTGCATTGAGATGGACGTGAAAAAAAAATAAAAAATATATATCCTTCAACAATAAACGCCTCCAGCAGCCAGTGTTTACGAGCAGCTCCCCTATAGGATCAAATGGCCTTGGTAAACGCAGTGTGAAACTGTCATCAGCGATCTCCCTGTATTGTTGTGTGCACATACAATTATGCACCAACAACTGAGTTTGTCACGTCATTCAAATTGGTCGTAAATCAGGCCTGACCCGGGTTTAATTGCCCCCCGAGCAGCCGTTTCATTGTTTTTAAATGCCTCTCCACCACGACATTGGCAGCTCAATAACTTCCTGCAGCAAGTTTTTTTTATTTATTTTTTAAGACAAGCCGGTAACAAATGCCGCCGGTGGGGCTGGAATTGCTTTCTTGAGACAACCAGGCATAGCATTATGCTCCTTCACGGAATCGATCCCTCTCCGAAAGGGATGTCGCTTGAATTAGGCCGGTGGACTGTTTCTGAGCACGAAAACGGTCCCATGTTTATTCATTGGCCGGGGGCTGTTCATCTGGGAGATAGGAATCAATGGATGAGAGAGAATGGGTTCATTTGAAAGAATTCTCTTGATTCCTTTTTAATTTGCGTATCTAGTCAAGCAAATTCAAAGAAATCAACAAATCCTTTTAACCTATTATTTCATCCCCATACCTCATTCACTCCTCATTAGACCTCAGTAAATATTGACTCACAAACTCTTTCTTCTCTCTATACAAATAAAAACATTTTACATTTGAACATTTTCTATAGCCTCCAGCTACCTATTCTACAAATGGTAACTTCAATTGTAAATACATTAAAAACAATTACATTAAATGAGACACAGATAAATATATATGTTGGTTTTTCAACGTAATTTTCATCTAATACGTTTTGAAGGAAACGTAAAAGTTGTTAATTAAACTGGTAAGAAAAATTGCAAAATTGCTGGTACTGAAGTCATCTGTACATGTTCACTAACAATGTAATGTATTTATTTTCGCACAATATTTGTACTTGAAACCACATGTTTGCAGGACATTCAAATTAAACCACAATCTTCCCCTTATCTTATCCAAAGTGCTTTCTTTGCTTACACCAAACACACGCCTGTTAGATGCTCCCACAAGAATGCAGCACATTCTCACTGAATATCATTTTTTTTAGTAGTATTTAAACATAATTTAGAGGCGATATCATTGTCGCATTCACAATTTGTGTCTATCATCCCCCCCTAAGTGCCCAAATAACGGCTCATGCGGGTTTAAAATGTTGCTTTTCTTCAAAGCGCAGTGACAATCTAAACATCACCAGAGTCTGCTGATTAACGGAGGGAAGCGGGCACGTATTTTCATTGCCGACGTTTCAAGCAACCGCGAGCAGCCCCGAATGAACTCGGTGCTGAAGTCAGATATTTCGGTTGAAGTGCTGCAGTGAGTTTCCAAAGCCGGAGACCCCCCGGTGTGCGTTTTCTCTCTGCCAGCCTCCAGCAGCTAGCAGAGATGAGCTGTCTGGGAAAGAGAGGCCAATGCGGCGCTTCTCGTCTCATCTCCTCCTAATCCGGCAGCCCCTCCGCCACCGCCTCCCCACCCCGCTCAGTGACACTTAGCACTGGACAGTCCTCCCAATATATTCCACATCCCATTTCACCTCCGTCTAATTGGAAACCTGCAGTCTGTTTTTTTTTCCTTCTCTCTCTGTCATGATTCCCCTTCTTCTTTTTGTCTTTTTTTTATTATTTTTTTTTACATTTCCTTTGTTCTTCCTGTCGCCTCAGAGTTTACCATTTCTTTTTTTTCCCCTCAATCATCTCGCTATGAGAGACAGACAGACAGTAAAGTAACCCCTCAGTTGTCTGCGTGTAGCAGAGAAATGAAAGCGTAACCTGTGAAACCAAGCGCGCCCTTTCATATTGGTTCATCTGCATGCAGGAGGGGGGCCGAGAGACCGGAGGCTTCATTGGAACAGATGACCTCGGGTTTATGTTTCATACATCATTATCACGAAGCCAATCTCACTCTGCCTTTTTTTAAACGCAAGCGCGCGCACACACACACACACACACACACACACTTTATCTCAATCTCCCCCCGCCTTGTCTTTCTCACACACGCACACACACACACACACAAAGTGGAGGTCGGATGTGCTATAAGGGTTTCAGACTGCATGGGGACTGTTGGTGGTGCACTTAGACTAACAGCAATTACCTGATGTGCAGTAGAGACCATGTGGAGAGTCCTGGGGAAATCCATCAGGATGCAGTAAACCCAGTGGGCCTGTAATGAACTGCTGCTCTTCCAGCCGCTGTGCTGCACATCACATCAGTGTCGCGAACCGTGTATTAGTCATGACAAATGAAGGCCGATGCCCGGCCGGTGTGTATATTTAAGAGTCGGTAGAGGTTTCTCTTTCTGCGTCGTGGTCCGTCGCTTCTCTGAATTTACATCAAAGGACCTTCCACGGTTTAAGATCTCTTTTTTTTTTTTTTTTACCGAGAGTCTTTCATGGAAAGAAATCTGCGTTTCAATTATTTATTTAAAAATTACAGGGTAACTTTACCCCCCAGGTTTGAGCGTGATTTCAACCACTGCATAATGCGAACAAAAAGAAAATGGGCAAAAGAGACCGAGAGGTGACACTAAGCTTGTACGACGAAAAGCCTTGACGCAGCGTCAACTGACGTTAGCTAAGGGAAACGGCTACATTGCTCAAACTCAACTCTAAAACCATCATTTAATTCATCCTCTACCTTATCCACAAAATGGAACGGGTCAATTTAGTGTTGTTATAGCGTCAGAGCGTCAATGAACGTTATCCACAAAATGAAACGTGTCGATTTAGTGTTGTTATAGCGTCACAGCGTCAACGAACGTTAGCTAAGGGAAACGGCTACATTGCTCAAACTCAACTCTAAAACCATCATTTAATTTATCCTCTACCTTATCCACAAAATGGAACGTGTCAATTTAGTGTTGTTATAGCGTCAGAGCGTCAATGAACGTTATCCACAAAATGAAACGTGTCGATTTAGTGTTGTTATAGCGTCACAGCGTTAACGAACGTTAGCTAAGGGAAACGGCTACATTGCTCAAACCCAACTCTAAAACCATCAACTTGAGGGGAAAGCATTTAATTCATCCTCTACCTCATCCACAAAATGGAACATGTCCATTTAGTGTTGTTATATGTCTTTTTACCATGATTTAGTTTTAACTATATAAATAATAAATCAGCAGACAGTATCTCCGTCGTGGCTTGACCTTTTTTCTTTTTACTGTTGTACTTTGTACTTTGAATACGACGATTTTGAATACATGTGTTTGTTCACATGTCTCTTAGTGTTGTGCATTGAGATGCAGGTCACCTCTGGATCACAGTCACCCTTTTGACATCGCCATTGGTTCAGCGGGAAGTTTTGCGGATTATTTTCCTCTTCGTGACATCCCATTTGGGGATTTCTTGGGGTATTGTGTTGCCTTCACTAATCTGTCACCAGGCTTTAATAGATTTCTATTTGGGATATAATCATCTGATATAATCATCTGTTTAAGCTGTAAAATCTTGTCAGACATTCGGATGCCCCGAAGGGAAGAAAACTCAATATTCTCTCAACAAAACCGTGAAGAATCACAAATGAAATTGAGCTCGTTGGAAACACATTGCAGCTGCCGCTGCTGAAAGAATAACAGAGGGAGCGGAAATATTTCTGCACATTTTCATGTAATTGGATGCCGGATGTTGAAACTCTGCATATGCAAAACCAATTTTTTAAAAGGCAAAAAAGAAATAAGAAATCCTAATTAAGAAGAAATACTCTTACCTTAACATCATCAACATACTGGATATTTAAAATAATCACTTTTGTGTGGGATATGAGCTAATGATGATTAATTAGTCCAATAAAAAGCATTATGTGTAAATGCAGAAAGGAAGAGTCAACCCATTATGTTAAAACATTAATAAACCTTTATCTTCACGCAATGTCCACTTTGTGTTTCCATATGCTTCAAAATGTTAATCATCATTAAAACATTGTAACGTTTGCATATTACTTTTTTTCTTTCGTTTATTTAATAATTTATACTTCTACATTTAATATGTCTGCGTATGCTCCCAGATTAAACAAGAATAAATCTTCTAACAGATTTTCAAAGTCTGACATTTTAAAAATACATTTGCTGTTAGCATTTCCTGACAAATCACAGGGGTTTATTGACAACGGGGTTTATTGACAACGGGGTTTATTGACAACGGGGTTTATTGACAACGATAATATAATATATATAATGAGAACCTCAGTCACACTTAATGTAAAAATATGCATATCATGTGGTATTCGTTGAGCAAGTACTTTGAGAAGGGGCACTATTTTCAATGCAAACTTCTGCTCTAATATTAAACCACACGTACACACAGAGACCTTATCACAGATCTCCGAGCTCATCACTGCTTCTCCGCTCTCTCTCCAGTGTCACCGATCGGCCTAATTGGCATCTTCCGGTAGCATGCCATCGGAGGTTGGGTAGGTGCAAAACGTATATGTATATTTGCCTTATTAGCATTCATATTTTTCTTTTGTTTAGACACTGCAGCTGCGTTACTCCACACCTCAATAAAGAAAATCCCCTTGTTTGTAGCTAGTTTCTCTGTTTAGCTGTGCTGTACGTTTGAGGTTGATTTAGAGAGCGTCGTGGACATGCAAGCTAACGCGGAAGGGAAACGTGTGCCATCTTTTTACTCAACAAGTCCACAGACATGTTAACATGCGGATGTTTCAGTGGGTGTAATCTTTACAATGTTCACTATCTTAGAATTGGTGTCAGCATGCTAACATTTGATATGTATATAGTGCTGTGCACAAAGTACACCTGAGGTGTGGTAATGTCAACGCATTGGACAAATACAAATTTTGAGTCACTTGTTGGTGTTGGAGGAAAAGTCAAAAGATCATCAAAATCCATATGATTCATCCACTGGGGGCCGTGAACGTAAATTTCATGGAAATCCATCCAATCGCGGTTGAGAGAGTTCAGTTGTGATCCATAAACGGCTGCCTGTCAAAAAAAAAAAGATGTCCTCCATTTACTGAACTAACTATGTTCCAATTACATGTGAATCTGACGGGAATTTAGATAATAGGCTTAATCCCACGTTTCTGTGACAGGCAAAGAAAATGAATAAGCCTTCATGAAAGTCAAGCACATCAAACGTATAGAGAGGAGTCAAATGTAACAGCATTTAATTTGTTTTTTAATTCACACTCTGAAACTAGCATTCGATTTTAGAAGCGTACTTTAAATTTCCCCCTGTAATGACCGGCAGCATGAAGGTTGGGATTGCTGCTGGCCCGAAGCGAGGCCACGAAGCATGGCAATTCATTGTTGAATGGACACATGGCCAAAACCGCATGAGTCCAGGATCCTCGGGTACCTGCGGGGTATTAGTGCTGGACGGGGGGGAGGGGGGGGGGGGCTGAGCCTGCAGGATGCTGGATAGAAAGGTGATGACACTTGGCTGCAGGAAGCTGGGATCCAACGGCTGCTGCTGCCGCACACACATAAATAAATATACATACACACACACACACACACACACACACAGACTTGAGCCAGGCTTTTAGAGGCTTGGTGGGGCGTGGAGGGGGAAGGCAGATGGGGGGGGGGGGGGGAGGACTTGACCGCCGTCTACAGCTCCGGCCGTCTCCCCTCCTCACCGCCTCACACCTGTTACACATGATGTCCGCAACAACGCACACGGCATCTTGGGTGAACCCCGGCACGCCGCTGCGCGCTCCGAGGATCAACAAACACAACCTCAAACAAACACACACACACACGTATATTTGTGCAAATTCAAAATAAATGTTCTTAAATGTGAGGAGAAGTCCAATGATTCCTCCATTATTCCCATTTGTTATATTTTAAATACAAATGCATTGTCGCAGCTCTAAATACATTTCTAGCGTGAGGTTTATTTGGCAGCGAGTGTGAATGAGGATTACTGGAACATTATCAGGACATTAATTAAAAGCAAAGAATTACTTCAGTGCCCTGAAATGACAAAATTCAGTTCATTGACTGCTTCATCCAGACAGCTTTTTATCTCTGTGTGAATTCACCACTGACGTATTCCATTTTTTATTATTAATTTTGGCTCTGTCCAATATTCTTTATCTCTTTGTGTCTTCAAAATCAATTAATGAAAGAGAAAACGAAGTGACAGTTGTGTTTGGTCGCGCCATATATCCCCCACATTGCTATTATATTAGTATAGTGTGCAACAAAGTGTCAGTGGATTATTCTATTGAACTGAAGTTAAATTGACTCCGCAAAAGCCGACCGGTCCGACGTGGCGCAGCTTCGGCCGGCCTCCACCTGGCCGTCTGTGCTCCATTAACTCACTTTACAATCCTTTCAAATTGTCTCTGTTTTCCGACTGGTTTGGTTGATTTGGAGAAAGTCATGGTTAAACCAGTGTGCCAGTGGTATTGATTTAGGAGGAGATATACATTAAGGTTTAGGAAACTACATTTTGATTGAGGATAGATGGTTTGTGTTAAAATAATAAAGTTACTAGCGGAAAATAAAATGCCTCGGTTTCACAGGGGAACAGAGGTCTCCTGGGTGAAAGTCCTGTTTGTTTGCCCCCCCCCCAGTGCACACTCTTTATTATCCCCCACAGTATATAACTAACTAATGACTAACGGTCGCTCTATATACTGCATCACTTGCTTCATTACACCACCTGCTCTCTTAACGAATGCAAAAACATTCAACATGTCAAACATACGTTGCCGAGGTTTTTGGGCCTTTTTGCAACTCTTTATGCTAAGCTAGGCTAACTGGGACGACTTATTTACTCTACAAATATTGGCAGGGAAAACAAATAATCATATTCCCTAAAACGTTCACTTATTCCTTTTTCTTTATTGTTTTTATTTGACATGTTGAAGAAAAGCCCTTCGCCCTTGAAAATCTGCCCTTCGTTAGTCTTTAGGAGACCGGGTGTAAACACGAGTCAGGAAGCCAAACACTCGAGGCTAGAGGGCAACGAGAGGTCGGGTCAGAGAGAGGAGAGAGGTCAAATGAGAGAAGGCGTCATGGCTAACTCCAAAGTCTTTTTCTTTGTTCCATCTTACAGTGCAGTGCACACTATGAAAGCAATTACCTTATTTTAAAGGTTTAGAAGCCTGAAAAGATTCAAGACCTCAACGTCTCATCAACTAGAGCAAAAGAAGAAAAAAAGAAAAGAAAGTGATGCATAGAATCGATTATAACGTGGCCGACTCTGTAAAGCTCACATCTCTTTGCTTCAGTTTTCCCTTTTAGCGCCTTTTAAAAGATTCATCTTCCACAGTCCATGACTTGGAGCTGCAGGCCCAAACAGATGACCGCGCAGGCCCTGTTGCCGTAATGGTGTCGGCAGTTTAACCGTGTTTCCATTACCGAACATAGTGCTGCAGAGGAAGTCCGATTTTTCCTCCTGCTGTCCAGAGAACGGGGTAAGTCCAAAAGGAGGCCGCGGAGAGTTGTAAATTATAGAGGTTTTTTTTTTCATTTATTTCCATAAAACATTACGCCGATGGCAATTCATTTGTGATTTGGTCCTTTGGCGCCTTGAAATATTTACAGCCTGTGTGAATAGAAGTGGTTTCTGTCTTCTTTTACATCAAGGAAAGAGAGTTTCTGTATTTGTATTTTCTGTATGAAATATATATCGGGAGCACGCCGATGCAGAGGACATGTTGCCGTGGAGGAAAAAGCTCAGGTTTGGATCGTGAAGTGATGGCTGAGTACCATTTAGCTTTCAGGGAGCCATGGTTCTGCGGATGCTGTGGTGACTTGTAGCGGCACCGTTTGCATTGAAAAGTCCAAATGTCTGCTGAAGAGGTGTGTTGAGGTGTGGGCCTGAAACTGGCTACAAGTCGATGTTTCAGATGTTTTTTATTTGAGTGTGAAACGATAAGCTCCTCTTCGATGTTTTCTAGTGTTATATTATCAAGCTATTAAGAAAAACACATATATAGATCAAAATATGCAATATCGCAATTTATTTTGTCTTGGAGCCAGTTATTCATGTTCATAATCATTGAATAAAAATCATCAAGTTTTGTTTTCTATTCTTGACATTAACTTAAACCAATCCTTATTTCTTAATAATAATCGTGTCTATAGTCAAAAATAGGGCTGGTCCAGCATAGATGGACTAACTTCCAGAGGGCTCCCACCCAAGAAGATGTTATTGCCTTCCTTCTGTTTCATGTTGGTTGTGCTTTCAACCAGTAAAAGAACATGTTAATTGTGTGAAAATAGAAACATTTACTTTGATGCACATTTTCACACCTTTTCTCGCTGCTCACTGAGCAAAAAAACAACCTCAAACACAACAAACACAACATTTGGCTTTTTTTTTTGTATATATATATCCGATGACACAACATCGTAAACAAGGTGTTGACTACCAAAACACACAAGAGTAGTCCTTAAATATTAAAGCAATATCTCAGGGCTTTTTGTACATCGTTGGTTAATGTTGAGATCATGAAATAATGGTTGTATTTTCTCTCCAGCCTTTGTGTCCTCTCTGGGAGTGGGAAGCAGCATCTCACTGCACTTAAGCCAAAATAGACAAATAAATCAAGATATATGTAATTATGCTGAATTCTATACTGCAAAGATGAGAAAGATGTTGGTTCTGGGAACCCATTATAATCCGAAATGAGGGATAATTGTGTCTAATGTGTATTTCCTTTCCTTTTTGCCACCGTGTCAAACTGATTCCCCAGCAGACACCAGGAAGATGAATCTCCGGTTAACGTTAACGCCAGCTGCCCCGAGGCGAGTTTAACCTGAAGAGGAGGGATGCACCTGTACGACATTAAGCTGGGATTGCGGCGCTCAAAGCTCACTAAGTCTCTGTCCACTCACCAGGTATTAAACCCCGAGCAGCGATGCATACCCTGCTCCCCGCTGACGAGCCTTCGCTTGCCAGTGTTGTCAAAAGAAAAACCGGTGGCGCAGCTAGTCGGCCTGCGAATGATTGCGCGGTCAGCCCTGCACCCGAGTGGTCGACGCTTCGCGTCTCTCAACATCTCGGTTTGGTCCAGCGTAAATCAACCGAGCATGTTTTTTTTGGGGTTTGTTTTTTTTAAATCTCCTTCCCCCTCACTTGTAAACATCCCTTTGTTTATACGAGCGGAGCGGTTGTTTCTTTTCGGTGTGATTGCGAAGGACCGAGCTAAGTCCACCCACCAGAGAATAATGTGTACCCTGCACGCCGAATGGTTTTCATTATGAAACAATCTGTGACTCACATTGCACGGTTCATGGCGAAGGCCTGAAAACATCCTGCCATATATATATATATATATTTATATATATATCAAACAACCCCTCTGAGTATGCTCGGCCAGTCAATTGCACTCTCATCCTGTTTATCTGGAAATGCACCTCTGATTTACTCTTGTGGCTAAATTATAGGCACATATGTTTATATCCACAAGGCTGTGATTGATTATTTTTGTTAAGCCTTTTTTTGTCCCCGAGGCAATTTTGGGTTATATGTAAACGAAATACATCTATTTTATGTCCTTATTCTGAAACCTTTTTTTACGTTTATATATCTTTACCACAAGCTTGATTTTAAAAATAGAATAGAAGTGTATTGATAATCCCACTGACACACATGTCCTCTCGCCATCCTTTGTGTTCAGGTGAACCTTTCGTCAGTAGAGGAACCGCGTGTAGCTTGTTAGCGGATAGTGATTGATGGTGTGTTTTGGTCCTGATGAAAGGAGGTCAAAGCAACAAGGGTCACGCTTTCTTTTCCTGTTATCTGTGTCTCTTTATCTCTTTTCACCGTTCCTCCCATACACACACACACACACACACACATTTATCATTTATTTACTTGTCACTCTTATGGCCTTGACAGTTCTTCACGCATCAACGAGACAGGAAATGGAAGTCGTGTCTGTTTTTTTTCCCGATGGAGTCGTCTATTGACTGTAAATACAGTTTGTGGACGGTGCAACGGTACCCAAAATAATGCCGCGGATACTTTGTCTGGATTAGATAAGAGATGGCTCGACTTATTCGAAGATGAAAGAAGTTGCTCGATGGAAACTGGCTTTGTTTTTATTTAAGAGTCCAGAAATCTCTATACAGACAAATTCTTTTCCCACAGTTCTGAGCCCACGAAACCTCACAAAGAAGAGATGGGAGCGGAGCAGTGTTGGTCATTCTCATGCACTTCACATTTGTATTTACTGCTGCTGCCCTCACGGCAGCTCATTGCAGCAAAGAGAGGAGTGAAAAAAGGTTTGGAGAGGCAGCCGGCAACACCGCCTCCCATGTAGCGTCACAAGGGGCATTTCCCCTTTCCACGGCAGAGGCTTTGTAATCTGATCTCGGCAGGTACGTTGATGGAGCTGTGTATGTGTGTGTGTGTGTGTGTGTGTGTGTGTGTGTGTGTGTATGCTGCATAGCAACACTGAGGGAGGGAGGGGGAAAGGAATGGGAGGTGAAATCTAAGAAAGCGGGAGGACAGAGCTGGAAGCGTACCTGGATTTGACGAATGTTCGCACACGTGCATTAATTCGTGGCGTCGGTGTGAGATTCACAGGATGCTGATACGATGCTCACACGCCGCAGCATGTGGCGCGTGGAAAATCAGAGATTAAAGTTGGAACGTGTACATTTGTAAGCCGGTATACAAGCACGCTCTAATGTGGTTACAAGCAGATAAGGATATTTGTATTTGTTGATAAATATAAACGTGTAAAATGTAAAATACTCCTCATGACTGTGCAATGGCTTTAAAGTGTTATTGATCTACAGGATGGAAATTTAGCCCAAAAGAATCACACGAAACAGGCCTGAGAGGTATGAAGAAACACAAAAATATAGTTATTGAATCAATAATGCAGTTACAATATTTTCTCATAAAGTAACAGTAGATGTATTTTTACATGTAGTGTTCATGAATAGTTATTAAATCAAGCATAATGTGCGAGATAAGATAATATAAAAAATGTATAATTATATATGATATACATGTTTGTTTCATCTGTGTTAATACAATTAGAGATGCGGTAGCGTAATAAAAACAACAACTATATGACAATGGAGATCTTTTTGATGGTCATTGTGCATCCTTATTGATCCAACAGACATCAAAACAGGCAATCGATGATCAAGAGATCGCCTGCTGATGATGATGATGAATTACTTATTTTTGGAGATGACAGCATGAGTAAAGACGGTGAAGATGTATCGCAGTAATAATTACCTGATGAGCGATGACGGAGCAAATAGAGTCACAGAGGGGTGTTGATACAGAGGGGTGTTGATACAGCGTGGCGCTCGCTGCTGTTAACAGGAGAGGGCCAAATGCCTGATATCTTGCATTAGTGTTTAGAAGACATCCATCTATTAGAAGCAGCCACCTGTTTACCGTCGAGCTCAAAGAGGGAGGCCAAGTGCGGATGCGAGCGGCGGTGTTGGAGTCCCTCAGGGCTCGATTCCTGGACTTCTCCCGTTTCTGTCTTGCTGTCTTGCCAAGCTGAAAGAAACTGGACAGTTTAGTTTTTTTTGTTGACTTTTCCCGCGTCGCATTTAGACTGCTCATTAATCATTTTTTTCCGCCCCATCACACAGAAGCCTTCCGCCGGTGCAGTCGTCGGGGAAAACGGATCTGCGGCTCGCACGGCTCCACAGGTCGCTGTCATTGTGTCGGCGGGGGAGGCGTAAAGTGCAGGCGGAGAACGGCGGAAAGATAGAGCGGATCCAAAAATAACCTGCCAGAAATTAGGAATGAAGCCGTATCGGCGTGAATGATGGATGGAGGTGTAACGCGCGTCTAATGACCAGCTTTTCATGAGAAAGTTGAGTTTTTGTTCTCTCAAACTCAAATGGCCTCAATCGGGTAAACAAAATGAGAAAGAAGGGGCCATTCGAGACCGAGCGGAGCGTCGTTTTCATCCTCGACCGAAAGGCACTCTTAAATGCGCTTGACTGTGAAACTCTTTTATCAGTTTAAAGCAGACGCCCGGCGCCGCTTATAGGAGCTGCATTTCATGATGTGGATGTGTCAATCGTATCATTGATTAGGAGCCGGGTAATCCATCGGACGTGGAGATTATTGGATCCGCGCAGCACCTGCTCCTGGCTGATTCCCACATATGAAATGTGTTAATCCGTACAGGTGGAGGCAGTCCTTCAGGCTGAAGCGAAGGACAGGGAGCGCCGCAGCCGGGAGAAAAGGCTGCCTGAGATTGAGAGGTTGTTTGAGCTGGAGCCGCTTCCCCCTTTTTTCTTTTTTTTTGAGGAACTCTGGGGTTTGGAAGCAGAGGTTTAAAAGGAGGAGGAGGGGGGCTTTCAGTCAGTCATTCAGGGTAATTCAAGCCAGATTTAGGTGAGCTGTCGTCAAGGTCACGGCAAATGGAGGTGCTGGCTGGGAGAAGCACAGGTCAGTAACGTAGGCCTGGGAATGGAAGTCATCGTGGCAAATTCAGCGTAGATGCCGCTTTCACGGCCCCTCAGTATGTTGCTTTTACCATTTTGAGCAGCATAATGAAAAGTGCACGCTGTTATGACTAGTTTCAAGATATAGAGTAACCACGAGGGGCAGTGGTTAAGTGTTTGCTTTACCACTTTACAGCTAGAATAAACACCAGCGTTCATTAGTGCACGGCCATTACTTCCTGGAGATCCGGAGTCAAATCTCTCAGGTTACTCTGCTACTGTCAAATGTCATGTTTTACAACCGCCAAGGTTTTTTATTACGGGCCCAGTACAATGGGCCTCACTGAGGAATGCGCCATAACACACTGCCCCCTTCATGTATGCGTGCACTCATATGCAGCCATAGTGACACGTTGTGTAATGGAGACACTTATCTAAGGGGCAATTCTCTTTTGGCAGCACGGACATGCCACTGTGAGTGTATGCTGTTATTGGAAAAAGCGAGAGAGCCCGAGCTGGGGTCATGGCTGCCGCGTAGCACCTCATCAGTCAGCGCAACAGCCCAGAGGAAGGATTGTTTTTAAACGTGGCTCCGTTTGCCTCGTCTTGAGTTACGTCCAGATGGCCAGATGAGAAGTTGAGAGACGGGTTCGCTCGGTCGAGCGTTTTTTTTTCGGCCAAGTCGGCCCTTTTAAATTGTTGAAATGTGGGAGCCATTTCGTGTGACATGCCATAAAGCTTTGTCCTTAAGAGAAAGAAACGGAAGAACAAAACCCGCTCATACATTCGACGTATATTACTGGAGGTCACTGCACCGAGGTCACGGAAATGTGCTCTGGTTTATTTCATGAAAAAGCTCCAGATGGCCCTCTACGCCACACGGGAAGTGGTTTCACCTGTTCGGCAATCAGACGTCGGCTCCATATGTCATCGAAACCCATCTGACATGTTGCCGGTCGTGTGTTATTTCACCAAACACACGCTGAACGTTTCCATATGCTTTATGTTTGGAGTCCTGCGTGGCTTTTCTGTTTGGTTCGCTCACGAATGATGTGCTCATCTGTTGAGTTTAGTCGAAACAAAAATATGTGTGTATATGTATGTATATATACACATGTCACAATGCGCCTCCAGGGGCTTTACAATATGTACACAGCATACAACACCCTCTGGATTTAGATCCTGGATTCATATAAGGACTGTCTAGTGTTGGACTGGAAGTACTGGGCCCCACATTGAGACTGGGATGGACCCGCCAGAAGGATAATGGTGACGGTCCGAGGCCTGAAGTGATCCGAGAACAAGCAACCGACTGAAAGTTAAGACGAGTGTTAAGTTTGGATTTAAATTGTCAACAAATCTCGTTCTTGACAACCGTATACATGTTTTTTTCTGAATCGAGGTCACATGGTGGTCCTCCTGGAAGGGGCGGGACCTCGATTCTCTGTAGACCGCACAGATGGCACGCCATTGGCCGGGCTAATCTAAGTCTTTATCCGGTGAGTCAGACGAGTAAATAGTTGATAAAGAAAGTTATTTTCTCAGTTCTTCAAAGAGAAGACGACTGGGTTAAGAGGAGAATTAACACTTTACTTGACTACATTTTTACACGCACAGGATAAATATGCAACCGTTTTGCATGCGTTTTTATTTTATTTTATTTGCCGTTAGTGCAGCGATGACATGAAAAGAGAAAGAGGTGCAGAGAAATGCAACCAAGGTCCCTCTCCAGATTCCAACCGAGGATGTTGTGGTTCGTGACCCCTTGACCCCTAATGTGTGAGCTGAACAACTTAATAGGGTGACAATGTGTGGAATGTGTGTGCTTTTCAAGACATAAAGCAGCTGTAAGGAATACGTCAGTCGAATGTTGCATTTATAGTTTACACAATTAATTCAAATTGAAGTTGTGTATTTTCAGTTTGGTTTGCATGCTTATCTTTTTATACTTTTTTTTTTTTTATTGTAGATATTATCTTTTTTTCATTCTCTTAATCTCTCTCGTAAGAGCAGAGGGAGGCGGACAAAGGGCCTCGCAGACCATCTGACACAGCGAGCTGTGCACGGTGGGATGGAGGTCAAGGAGCCTCCAGGATGCAGCAGGTGGTCAGGGAGTCTGGGGGGGGAACCAGATAACAATGATGATGGTGATAATGGTTTTGGATGATGAGAGTGTGACCTGGAGAAAAAAAAAGAATGCTAGGGGAGAGAGAGAATGGGGAGGCGGAGGGTAAGAAGATGATGAGGAGTGAGACAGATTGAAACGGAGCCAGGAGAGGACAGAAGCTCGAGGAAGCCGGTGTTCACTTCTTATTTGATACCACATAAGTCATATTACGTTTGTGGGAGTTGCTGTGATTACACTGTTTAACAAATGACGAGGAACATTTAAATTGTTCTATAGTTTCAGTGTCTGAGTTACGGAAGTTAACCCTTTGATATAAGAAGTCTTTGTGGGTAAACCGTGTTCCTTCTTTTAAATGGACTTCTTGAGGTCGGTTTGAAAAAGAGCGTCGACTAGTTGTGATCTTAACTATGAAATAATGTTTCCTCTTCAAAGGTGAAGTCTATAGTCAAAAGTCTTGAATAATGTATCGTTGCATTTAGATTCATGTCCATCAGGGCACGTATACGGCATGAATACCTGATGGTACAGAACGATATTTATGCAGCATTAATATCGTCTATCCAAAACCCGGATGTTGGCATTTCCCAAGGTTGAAAAAGAAGAAGAAAGACTTCTGCTTCTCGGTGAAGTTGAAGGAGTTCCCATGTCGGCTTTGCATTGGATATTTTTTTCTAGTAGGAGGTCGGAAATCTGGTACGACCGTACTTAAAGCAAACATCTAACTGTACAAAAATAATGAATAATAATATTCAACTTGTTAAAAATGAATAGAAAACAGAATTTGTTTTGCTTCCTTGTCGTTTCTGAGACAGCCATTGTCTTATCTATATTTAAAGGCTTTATTTAGTCTTTGTGCACATTGGATTTCAGGTTATTTTCATAAAATATAATGAACTTCATTGCAAAAAACATCAATGTGTCTAAAAATCAGAAAACTTTGTTTTCAGCCAAACAGTTTGACCGATTATTATGAATATTACTTCAGATTTGTGCGGTGGCCGGAGAGGGAAATACAATATTTGGAAGTTGTGCTATGACATATTATTACTGCATTCAGTGCATTCAGTGTGTGGTATGAAACGCGGGGGGGGGGGGGGGGGGGGGGGGGGGGGGCCATAATCATTAGACTACTATATCATGAACATAGCACGAGAGCTGCAGCCCTCTCCATTCACACAAGTGACAAGATATCTAACTGGTCTCACAGAGTCCCGTTCATCCCCACGGGCCGTCTTTAGAGAACATGGAGAACATTTCCCTGGAAGACGCCTTCGATGGCGTCAAGCTGTCGGGTTTTCAGCTGGTATTGTTGCAGTGGGATTAACGCCGATGGCCTGTGTGATGTGTTCATACGTAGATTAAAGAAGCATCGTCGCCCCGCTTCTATTTTTGAACAAGTAATCCACCAAAGTGAGCAGCGTTCTTTGAAATATGTCAAATCATACATTGCCTACACTCGTGTGATCATCACGCCACATATTTCATGTTAATGATGGCGGCACACACATGTCCAAAGAGCTTTTTTTTCTTTCTTCTTCTTCTTCTTCTTCTTGAAGAGTGCATCTCGAAAAAAAAAAAAGCCTTTTGTAGTAATCCATGTGTTCATGCTGCACCAGCATGTAATCTGGCCACAGTGGGAGAGAACAGCGGTAAGCAGAGTAAATGCAGATAAGCCAGTGTTGTGTTGTTTGGTTGAATATCGCTCCTGTTGTTGTGAATCAGAATAATACCCTGCATGAAAAATGAAAATCCATTAGAGTTTCATATGTCGTAATGTGGGCTCTTAAATACAATTCATGAAATTAATTAAAAAAGGATTATATACATGTTTGTACATGTCAGTTTATAATTATCACTAGGGCTGGGTGATATGGCCAAATTCGTTCACTATATTCATATATAATAATCTTAATATGATTCCCTTGAAAGAGGATAGATTGTCATATTGACTTAGAGGGCTATTCGTGATCCTATTTGATATAATACTCTACCTTTCATGTACATTTCATGCTTTTGAATGACGATTATTATGGCGATTATTGTAATTAACTTCTCCTGGTGTCATCTAGTGCCTTATCTAATGACGTCAATCAAGATGCTCATAATCTATAGGGATCATTTTTAATTTGTGCAGTCTTGATTGAACTGAGACATTTAACCAAGATTGTACTCACCTCTAAACTGGATTGGTGTAATTATCACAGCAGGTGAAAGAGCCACCGATTTTTGTATTTATAATTGGTGGGAAAGCACGTTATGAATGACAAACTGGAGGAACCCCGGGCTGAGCCCTCTCGTCAGGTTCGGTTCCCCAAATATTGGCAAAAGTGACGTCATACAAACTCAAATCGTTCAGCCAGCAGAACAGAACTGTGAAATATGGGTCGACAAAGGGAGCCTTCTGGAGTACGTTGTTAACGTGGACAGATCTCGGGAAGCACACGCCATCACGTGACGCTCGTGTTCTTGGTGTGTCTGACAATTCATTGTTTTGCTTGTCAATTAGATTAGCTAATTAGATTAGTGTCGGGATGTACATTTTTTTTAATTTAATTTTGTTGTTATTTATTTTGTATGATTTATTTTTTTTTTTTTTTGCACGCATTTTATCTTTATTTCATTATTATTTTGTATGTATAGTCATTTGATCGGTTGACCAACACCTGACAATGTTTATAACAAAAACAAAATAAATATGTAATTATTATTTATTATTGTCATTGTTGCTATCTATACAAAACAAAAGAGTTTAAATAAAGTGCGGTTGCCACAATAATCAAAGCAAACTAGGACAAATAGTTTCAATTCAATGGATCGCTATGGCAACAAAGCCATTGGTGCAGAGGTGATGTGTCAACAGGGGGCACCATACCACTGTCATGCTCTGGGCCTGTGACAGAAGCCTTAATTAGCATGTGATTGGATTAGTGGGCATGAATTACTCTTAAACAAACCAATTTTCAGTCGTACTTCAAAGAAATAATTGAGGTCGACGGAGGCGACTGATTTGTGATCGCAGAGCCACTCGGGCTGATTGATGGACGCCGGGGATGTCGGATCAGAGCGCGGCTCCTTCGGGACCGGGCTTTGCTCTGAGCTTGACCTTTCCTCTTCCTCTCGATACTCGTAATGATCCGCCGTCCTCACGCATGCCGATGAGCGAAAGTAACGGCCGACCGGTTGATGAATGATGGTCATGTGACATCTTTTGGAGTTTCGGGGGGGGGGATCTTCAAGTCTTTTAAGTTGTGAGACGATTAATTATGATGACTGAGCCGCTTATTTAATTCGAGATTGACGAGCAGAAAACATAGTTTCGTCTTCTGCATGACGAGATCACTATGAATAACGTGTGTGGGTGTCTGTGTGTGTGTCTGTGTGTGTGTGTGTGTGTGTGTGTGTGTGTGTGTGTGTGTCATGGGAACCAGCTGTCTGTACTGTGAGCACCATTTTCACAGGGGGCTTCGTTCCACTGATCACTGGTGGCCCCGTGTGTGATTGAGTTGCCTGTGCGCCTGTTGTGTGATTGTCTCTGCGACGACTGTGTCCTGTAAGAGGACAGACACACACCGCTGCCACTCTGAGGGCCCCGGGCTTCTCCCCCCGCCCTCCCCCGCCCCCTTACCCCTCCCCATCCCACCTGGCATCGCAGTCAGAGGCATGGCTCGGTGCCTTGGCATGCAACGTGCCATCTCCCTGGGACTGAGGGATGGGACCGTGCCAAGCGGGGGGGGGAGGGGCTCCTCTGATCACTGTGGCTGCCCCCCCCCCCTCTTTCCGGCTGCCCAGAGGGGGGGGGGGGGGGGGGGGGGGCTTTTCCACCTGTTCAATGGCGACCTGAAGTGCAACCTCCAGTGGCCTCCATGTGTCACCCAGATTCACAGCATCACCGCACTGTGGCAGGTGAGTCTTTATTAGCAGCCGAGCTAAGAATTATAAAACAAAGAACGCCAGGGAAAATATCATGCTGATTTTTAATATCGAGTCCATTTTGTCCACCAAAATTGTTTCCATGTACAATAAGTTGACTGCCAGGCCTTTTTTTTAAAAATCTTTCTTCTTCACAGCAGACAATTTGGCTCATTGTAGTAGGAACATCGTAGTAACCTTCATGACGGCTTCGTGACGTCATGAAGGGACCAAGAAACTGGAACAGCGAAATGGAATTCAGCCGGTCTTCATTTTATTTACTCCGACATACGTCAACACGTCAACATTGTCATTGTTATCGTGCTGTCATATATTCAAAAAATGCAACAAATGTATGACGCATACTGTTTTTTCAGCATTGTTGCAGGTGTGCAGTAAAATGTCTTAAACTACACGTATGAACACAAATAATTATTAATAATAATAATAACCGGTTCTATGTGACAAACCTCAATCAATCCACCATATTTATTTCAACATGCCATACAGATGAAGATAGCGGCAATGTATTGATTAAAAAAAAAGTTTTTTTAAACTTTTAAATGATTCACCTAATAATCCTGTTTACATCAAGAAATGTTGGTGAATATTTGCTTTTTTTTAATCGGTGTGTTTTTACATTTACGGCATGATTTAATGGCATTATAGTAAAAGAGCTTGTTATGAAATGAAAGCTTTGACACTTTTACCGCTGTTTCCATCCTGTAAGGAAGTGACTAATATTTACTTACAGCCTCCGTCATTAAATAAACATTTTAGTTTGCAATATTAAATATAAAACAAAACAGGAATCATTTCCGAAAGTAAGGAATTCAACTATCAAATATCGCTTTTGCTTTGCAAATTGGAGCAAGACTCCCTTTTTTGTCAATTCAGTTTGATTTAGACGCCCCAGCTAACCCCTCGACATATTAAATAATTTGCAGCTTTCAAGCGGCGCACAACCAATTTTGGCTCCAGACGGCTCTCTGAGCTCGGTTCGCTCTCTCTCATGTTGCTTTGAAAAGCTCAAATACCTTTTAAAATATATATATATATATATATGTTTTTATAATTGACACATACAGAACACATTTGATTATCACAGAAATGACGCGACATTCATTTCGCATTTATGTTCATGCTTTGACTGCAAAATGAAGTTCAAGGAATATTAATCATATAATATGCCATTTAGATGATCTGGCATGTGCACGCTGTATATTGACAATGATATAACTCCATATACTGTCTATTAGAATTGAATGGCAAAACCTCAAATGCAGGAAGTAAGTTGTCCCCCCACAATCAATCCACACTTTAATGACAGCGTCGGGTCGTAGCTGTCAGTGCTTTGACACCTTTTGACGGATTCAACACCGTCATACATTTTGTAACGCAGCACCGCGACATTTTATAAGAGCGGACTGGCACGCTGAAATATTCCCTTTGTGCTTCACATTAATGTTTGAACTGCACAACCATCAGCTCTCTCTCATGGTGTTTATGAGTCTCATTGAAAGCCACTTCAATAAGCGAACATTTCCAGAGGATGAATTAGCAAAAGTGATTTTAAAAATACATGTGCTTTTTGATAACAGCTCTCCTTTTTTTTAGCCGGTGGAGGGAATTCTGCATAATCTTCTTTTTCTGATCGCATTAATATGGAAGAGAAGCAATCGTAGTGGCTACAAACAGACCTCGATACATCAGAGATGAGCCCCCCCCCCCGTCTTTATAGGCCAAGCACACTGTCTCGGGGTTATGAATGGCTTAATTGGCAGCAGCGCCGCGAGTGTCACGCAAAATGTCAGCGCATGGGAGAGAGGCTACCGGAACAAACTCTCCGGTGCAGTCGCAGTGTCGAGAGTGAGTTTCAGTCCTGGTGGAGTTCCTGTCATCACGGGCACATGATTACTTCCAGATCATCACGTCGTTGTGGAAGAAGAACAAAAGAGTAGCTCCGTGCTGGAAGACGTATTTAGATATGTTGCTTAAAGGGCCCATTGTGTTGCATTTAGGGGGATACGAGAGTAGAACGGGTTCATGATACTCATACAATGTTTTCAATAGAATAGAATTACTTGAAACTCTGAATCGCTGTGTTTTTGTGAGCTTAGAATGAGTCATGGAGTCAGCCTACAGTCAGTCTACACTACAGTCTAAAGTCAGTCTACAGTCAGCCTACAGTCAGTCTACGGTCAGTCGACAGTCCGTCTACAGTCAGCCTACAGTCAGCCTACAGTCAGTCTACACTACAGTCTAAAGTCAGTCTACAGTCAGCCTACAGTCAGCCTACAGTCAGTCTAAAGTCAGTCTACGGTCAGTCGACAGTCCGTCTACAGTCAGCCTACAGTCAGCCTACAGTCAGTCTAAAGTCAGTCGACAGTCTGTCTACAATCAGCCTACAGTCAGTCTAAAGTCAGTCTACGGTCAGTCGACAGTCTGTCTACAATCAGCCTACAGTCAGTCTAAAGTCAGTCTACGGTCAGTCGACAGTCTGTCTACAGTCAGCCTACAGTCAGTCGACAGTCCGTCTACAGTCAGTCTACAGTCAGTCTACAGTCAGTCTAAAGTCAGTCTACGGTCAGTCGACAGTCTGTCTACAGTCAGCCTACAGTCAGTCTACAGTCAGTCGACAGT
Organism: Cyclopterus lumpus; assembly: GCF_009769545.1. Taxonomy (NCBI): domain Eukaryota; kingdom Metazoa; phylum Chordata; class Actinopteri; order Perciformes; family Cyclopteridae; genus Cyclopterus; species Cyclopterus lumpus. The sequence continues at coordinate 25,084,757 of NC_046968.1, forward strand.
CAGTCTACAGTCAGTCTACAGTCAGCCTACAGTCAGTCTAAAGTCAGTCTAGCGTTGGTATCGGACACCCTGGTTCCCAAACCGATGCTGGAGGGGTCATAGCTTGAAGTCACTGACCCGGCCACTGACCCGGCTGCAGTACTTGACCCCTTGTCAACTGCTCGTTCCAATTTTCAAGTGAACTACATTTATTGATTTATTTTTTAATTATTCATGTTCCTCGTGGCTGTGTAGACCTACTGCGACACATCGGAACGCGGAGCAGAATGCAACCGGGAAAAAGGGTTTGTGTTTTCCTTTCTGAATTAACAGCGCTGATTTCATTTCGTATTCCTGTGCCGTCCAATTGGGCCAAGAGACTTTAAAATTCTCTTAACGTGCCTGCGAGTGTGAATATATTTCTGCTATATTTCGCCTTCAAAGCCCTGCGACCGCTCAATCTCCTGGGAGCGTTTGTCACACCGCGCCGCACAAACTCCACGATTTACACAGCAGCTGGCGCAGTAAATGTGCTGTAATTGCACAGTCACACATGGATCGGGGTGGGGTGGGGTGGAGGGGGTGTTCATCGCATCACACCGAATCTATTCATCTGCGGTCCATGTGATAATGATGCTCGCCACCGGCGCCACACCACCAACCTCCCCGTCTCACGCATGATATTTAAGGGTATTGTTTTAAAGCCTGCCTGTGAGCATCTGTCCCCCCCCTCCCCCCCTTCAATTGGAGGAAATGCTTTTTTCCCCGTGTTGTGATGTGATTGGGCGTCGGCGATGACTGACCCCCGTGCCGGGAGGTGTTACAGGAGCAGATTTCGGAGGCGCTATCCCGTTAACAAGGAGCCCGCTGAGACAAGCTGCGAGCAACGGCGTCGCTCGGAGACGTGAGATATCCAGCAAGGCCTGTCCGTGCCAGACAGTTGGTGATCTGCATGACGTTTTTATTTATTTCTTTTTTTATTATTGTTATTGAATATGACAGTGAAGGACAGCTACAGTTGTTAGCTCAGAGGAAATACAAGAAAAGGTTGTTTTTTTTCTTTCTCAGTCTGACGGTTGACCCTGCAGATGTATTCGGGGGGCCTTTTTTTTTTTTTTTCAACAAACATTTTTCTTTTCGAATGTCAAACGTTAGACAACACGGACAAACAGAGTGAATTGTTTGCTTTTAAGACAACGAAACAGTGCGGTCAGTTTTGCTGTATTCTATCTCACTTTTGCTACTGCAGGAGGAAGCTTAACCCACGCTGACTCCTCCATTATCCTCATTGATTTCTCCGTCTGCATATGATGATTTTGACCCCTGTATCCTCGACACCTCCCATCACAACAATCTCCAGACGTGCCGTTAGAATAGCAGCTGTGTCATTTAGCCCTGTTAACCCCGTCATTTTGTTTACAGACCAGCCATGACCCAAACCCCCCCCCCCCCCAGGATAACAATCATCCTCCTTGCTGAATGACTTTAAAGACGAAACCCTCAGTGATCCTGGACCGTGAATTGCTCACAACACTAATTCCTCTCATTCAAATAAGGTCAAACTGGTTACTGTGGTGAAATGCTGCAAGGTCGTGGAGCCATTTTTAGCAACTGTTTAGTGGCTAAAGCGTCCAAGTCAGAGTTAATCAGATTCGGCCTCGAGCCGCCGGCCTTGGATGGCAATGCCGCTCGGCACGTCGGTCCACCACTTTCCCCCGACTTAAATATCTCATCAACTATTTGACGGTTTGCCCTGAATCTCGTGGGGTGAATCCCTCCTTATGCACGAGACATTTCTCTTTTCAGTAAAAAATCTTTTGGATTGACTGCCATAATATTTGGGGCACACATTCATGTCAGGAGGATGATTTTACGATTTAGTGGCATCGTAACTTTTCATCGAGCGCCGTCATCAGGTCAAAAATGACAATGGCAGCTGGTGATAATGAAAAGATTACACCCGTTAAACGTCAGCCTGTCAGCGTTGTCATTGTTAGCCTGTTAGCCTGCTAGCTTGTCAGCCTGTTAGCACGCTGACGTGAGGATTGGGCTTACAGCCTCACAGAGGAAGCACACGGTGTGGCTGCAGACTCTCAGTCTCGTTGCCAAACGCACGATTTTAAAGTTAAATGATGGCTTAATAAACATTATTCCAAATCCATGTATAGTTGCACCCTTTAAAGCTACAGTGCATGCCATACTTTCTGTAGTATGCATTTAATACGCATACATTTGTAGAAAAACTTTTGATAGGAGTCACGTGGGTCTCGACAACCATGCAGCTGTGCACGGATCGACAGGGTAACATTTTGTGACGTAAACTACCTCCTCTGTGTAAAACCTAGCCACACGCAAATGACCCTGCCTACGTTGCACGACTGATGCCTGAATGGAAGAAGAAGAAAAAAAAAAGCCAACATTATTTCCTAAGGAGAACAATGGAAGAACTATCCATCATTGCTGGAAGAAGGAGAAAAAAAACCTGGCTACCCCCCTGTGCTCCGTAGGCTACATGCAGAGTAATTCTCGAGGGGATGTATTCCAGACATAATGAGAAAGAAACATCGGGGTAAACAAATCGACTTTTCTTTCCTTTTTCTATTTTTTTCTCGCATCTTGGCCTAATTACAGGGTAGGAATAAATAACTATCGGAGAGGAGACAGGCACGCCAGTGTAAGGCATTGTAACGGGCCACGGGGAGTTTATGCGTCATTTTTCTGCCTGACATGTTGGCACGTTTGGTCCACAGTGCGGTTCTCTGATCACGCAGATGTTTAGCTGCTGTGGCGATTGGGGAACTTAAAAAAATATTTTGTTTTGGTGCATATTTTTTTCAAATGTGCCAAAGATTTCACTGCAAGTGCCATTTTGGGTCTCATATTGAATGTAAATGTGTGTTTAAGCTTTAGTTATGAGGGCAGAACAAAGAGGGTAATCAGGTTTAACATTAGTTTGGCTTTTCTTTAAATGCAATATATGACGGGCTGGATCAAGATGTCCTTGGACACCCTTAGGTGGGGATCACACAGAGATGAATCTGCTTTATAAATACCACGGCGGTGAAAAATGTCTGGGTGAGCCCGGGGCTGTCTGGCCCAAGTGTCACATTGATAAGCAGGGGAACCGTTGAAAATATTCTTCACTTTTATGCATTTCTGGAGGGGGGGGGGGGGGGTACAAGCATGTCATAGGAGGTGGTAGATGGGAGCATCCCAGGCGAGTCGTATCATCACGGGGGTTTTTCAGGTCCAGTGTATTCCCTGAGTTTCTCTTTTTAGTCTCAAACCACCTCTTCTGCTTCTGCTTTGACTATCTTTCCCAGAATGCCTTTCAACATCGACACATGCACTTGCATGTCCAACCTATATGTGATAAAAGATCAGACGTATTAAGAGAGAGCTGCAGGCTGAATGTCGGATCACGTGGTACCATATGGTTTAATGATGTTCTGCCTATGCGTTTGTTTTTTACACCACAAATACTAAAACCACCCCTTCTTATTATAATAATTCATATAAGCATCTTTCAGAGGGGTATACAAGTCATAATAACAGGGAATAAAAAAACTGTGAACACACTGATAAAAAGCAGGAAAGGAAATGTCAAACACAATTTTTTTTTTAAACGCCAAAATACAAATTGAATACCAAACTGGATCAGGTTTCGCTTTAAATCTCAGAGGATCTACACTTTGGAAAACTCATGTGAGGTTTTCTTTAAATTACATATCATTTTGAATATGGAACACAGGATAGCACCTTCTTCTACCACACTGGGGGGATAGTTATAGATATTTTTGGTAATGGTTTTGAGGTATCTCCCTGATAATGACTTTCATGTTTGATGACAGTTGCTCTTTAATTCTTATAACAAATAACAAAAATGGCTTCCGATAGCCATAATTGGGCTAATTCTACTCCATTGAATAAGAACTATCTCAACGAGCTGTCATTGAAAACAGCAGTTGAAATATACATTAGTTTTCTTTTTTTTTTTTTAAATGCCATTCACTCTCAGTGGATGGAGCCGCTCTGTTGTCATGGAGATGGTTTGTTGTAACGCGACCGAAATTCCATGTCTTCAGTCGCGGGGACAACAGGTGACCACAACAGGTGACCACAACTTTTATGACGACCGGAACTCAATTGCACAAGTATTGGCTTGTTTTCTGCCTCGAGGTGATATTTTCTAGATGGTAATCTTATCATCGGTCTCGGCCGTCTCCACACATGTAATTCATAAAACCAAAGAATGATCCAAGATGCTCTCTCTCTCTCTCTCTCTGATGAGAGCATTCATGCACTTTGTGTCAGATGAGATGGCGTGGCGGGATGGTGGAGGGGCAAAAACTGAATATTCCCCTCGCTCTAATAGTTTCAGTGTGTTCTGCCAGAACAGATTGCGGTATTTTGCTTCCCTGTCGGAGTGCTGAATATATCTCCTCCCTCCCTCTCTTATTTCCCCTCTCCCCTTTTCCCATTATTGCACGATGGCACTCTCCATTTCATTGTCAGTCTGGGCAGCGCCGCTGTAGCGTAGACTCGTTACATTGAGCCTACAGCCCACTGACCACCTCCCCTCGTGCAGGTTATGACCATCCATCACGGGTAAAATATTACACTGCACCTCCGTGGCCACTAGCTCCTGCTTAGGCTGGAAATGGGAGGATAAGCACAGCAAATATGCCAGTAAAATGGGCCACCTACTATCAAAATGAAACACTTAGAGGAAACCTCTACCCTATTTGTCAGGTTCCAAATGAATACGTTTTTTTTTTTTTTTTTCTGGACCGAGAGGAGTGTGGAGCATGCGAGATGAGGTGCTGCTTCTTGTTTTGTATTTTTCCGGCGATCCCCGGGACCCATTTAGGGGAGTCGCAGACCCTGTTGATTGAGAGAGCCCCTTTAAGTGGCCGTGGCAATTCCAACAACAACAACAGTCGACCTCCTCTGGCAGGAAGAAGGCCCTTAACCACAAGAGCTGGGTCTGCGGGTGGGGGGGTGGGGGTGGGGGGGTGGGGGGGGGGCAGCTTGCGGTCGTACATCTTGGGAAGGCTGCATGTGTTGCCCAGACAGCTCCTTAAGTGACTTCACCTCATCTCAATGGTGCTCATTACGAGCGATAGAAAGCCATCCATTCAGGGCAGCGGCACCAAACAAACCAGCTCCATCTGGAGAGGACCAGAGGGTGTCAACACGGGCCTCGCAGCGATTGATTGGGTCCTGTACCGTACTGTGAGGTTGTGTGTGTGTGTGTGTGTGTGTGTGTGTGTGTGTGTGTGTCTCATCATGTATTACACACTTCACTCCTCACAATTACTGCGGCATATTTAAAATGTCGAACGTATATATCCACAGGGTTCCCCAGGAACTCTCTAAATATTTACTCGTAAATACCGAGGGGGAGAGGAAAAAAAAAAAAGCAGAACAAATTCAAGTTTGCCCGGTTTAAACACATTTCAACGGCGATAACTCCAAGCATCGAGTATTCGGTTTGAAGCCCATGTTTACGCCGCTCGGGGTTTTGGTAGTTTCGCGTCTCCAGGCAGCCGGATCCTGCCAGGGACGTTAAAGGGAGGCTCTGCCTTCACGTGACGGAGGGGGGGGGGGGAAGATGGACGGGGGGGGGGGGGGGGAGCTTTCGAGACCGCGTTATCTTCCACCGTGGAATTTTGTTTGAAAATGCCACGTTTTGACAAATTACGCCTTCCTTCAGCCTAATATCTCCCTGTAAATGCCTTTTACAAATGTACATTTGGACTGTCCACGTTTAGGGGGGGGGGGGGGGGGGGGGGGGTAAAATCACTCACGTGAACTGCAGCAAGTGAGGAGACGGATCCCCACCAAGAGAGCCGTTGGGCGTAATGACGACTGCTGATTTGAATTTCTATTCCTTTCATTAGAAACCATTGACATTTCAAGCACACCTGTTCGCTATTGTCGAAGACTAACCTTTAAAAAAGAAGAAGAAGAGCGACGAAGAGACAAAAAAGCCCAGAAAACAAATGCCGACACGTGCTTTTTTTTCTTCTTTTTCTTGCTTTACAAATCCTCTTTTTAAAAGCAGACTCAACCAACTAATGGGAGAAAGGAACATCACAAAAGAAAGCACGGGAGGAAAAAAAAAAAAGAGTAATTGAAGGTAATTGATGGGTTTATTCAAAGGGTTGGATGTGCTTGTAGACACGCACGCACTCAGGTATGTTGGACCTTTGCAACGCGAGAGAGTTTTATACAACATGCTGCATGATGAATGTAGCTCTTGTGTCTTTTGCGTTTGTGGGTAAAATAGACCCTCGTGAAAGCCGACTGACTTTCCCTCTTGACACATGAAATCATTTTTTGCCTCTTTTTTTCCCCACAGATGCACCTGCAGATTGGCCAACAGGGATACATTTTTTTTTTTTGCCCCTTTTGGAGCTCGTGATGACTGCCAGATCTCGAACAGAGCTGCACTTAACTTAGTATGACCCTCCTTTGTTAACACTTGTGATTAAGTTACCCGAGTGTTTATGTGTACCTTATTTGTTCCTCTCCCACATTGGTGAACTCATTTCAAATCGTGCATTTTTATTTTTTTTTTACCACTCACTCACTCTGCCTTCTTGTTTCCAATTCTGTTATTTTATGTAATTATATCGACGACATTTTGACTCTACGAACGACATTTTGTTTGCACGCTCGCTGGCCGGCGCCTGCAAACTATTTGTATTAAAACATCCCTGGTCGGAATGATACAACTAAATCTGTAAAGATTTAATCTCCATTTCTCATATTTCATCATTTACAATATCCGTATTCACATTCCGGCCCACATCTCCACGTCTCATTTTTGATCAATATTTGATTTCCCATGTTCCATATTCCCTTTTTTTTATTACCGACTTAGATTCTGTTAACGCATCATGCATACTTGTTGCTTTTTTGGTCTTTGGTCTTTGGTCTTTGTTTGACTTTTATCTCTCTTATTTCATCTTTTATTCATTCCTTTGTTGTTTCGTTTGCATGTTGTTCTTTTTTTATTCCTTTTTAAAAACGTCCACAGTTTTCGCTCCACACATTGTGTATGTGACGACTGAATCTTTGGATCTTTGAAGAATCTGGGTTAAGGTCAAGAGAGGATAAAAAAACATGTTACGCAGACAGCAGAACTGTGTTGATCAACATGATACCATCTCCGGATTCACTCAATTCATAGAGTTCAATATTTGAGATCATTTGACATTATATATCTGACTCCTTTGAGAGCAAACCTCCACACTGTGGTCAGTATCTTGGATTTGTAAGTAATCTCCCAAAATCCACACCATTACCTGAACTAATACGAGCTCAGACTCTCGTAGATCCCCGGTTTACGTGTTCACGAATCTGCTCCTCTGCCCGCGCTCCATCCTCGTCCTCGCCATGACTCCCAGCAGCCCACCGAGAGGTAACCAGGACGATGATGACCGGCGTCCAGGAAAAGAGTGAAGACGAGGGCGAAAGAAAGTGCTGACATGTGTGAGCTGAGCTGTGCCAAGCTCTGAAAATGTGCCCAGGCAAGCACATGTATGATGGGGGGTGAAGAGGGTGTGTGTGTGTGTGTGTGTGTGTGTGTACGCTGCTTCCTGCTGGAGCAAGGTGTGTGCTGTGCAGTGGCAGGTGAGAGCGCTCTGTGAGGCCCTGTGCTGCTGCCATATTCAGCCCGGGGTTTGGGCCAGGTACATAGCAGCTGTTTGTCTCCGTGGGCAAATAACCGCCACACACACACACTCACACACACACACACGCACACACACACACACACATACCCATGCGTATCGGTCAAATGTGTAAGATAAGACGAAATATCACCGCTGTCTCAGGATTGAAATGTCATCCTTTTTCTTGGTGCTAATATGATTTAATGCATTTAAATACATAGACACAGACACAGACAACACACACACACATGTAGTCCCCATAGCCACCACCATGAGTTGACCATTTGTGTGCTATTTATTACAATTATTGGTCCGGTAATTCATTTGCATTGTGATTTAGCACTTTTGTGTTGCGTGCACAAGGTAATATTTCATTCAGAGTATGAATAATCCTCAGGAGGCACCAAAAGCCACGCAGAGGACTGTTCATCCGGCTCTGCTACCAGTTGAACCTTGTGCCTCTTAATCTGGATCTAAATAAGATCCGGATCAGGATCATGATGGGATCACATTCAACTCAATGCCAGTATTGGTAATCCACACCAATCATTTGAACTGAATAGCTAATTTTGTGATTTTTTTGGGGATATTGTTAATGGCGATATTAAAGAGGGGTCTGTTTATGATGAAATAATATGGCATCTGATTCTGAATTACATATAAAAGTGATAATAGATGTATGTATGTGTAGATTTCCCTTTAGCTGTGCCCCCCCCCCCCCCCCTCCACACACACACACACACACACACACACACACACTAAACTAATGGCAGCAGCAGTCCTTTGAAAAATACACACATCCATGCAGCTTAATGATGCCTGAATGTGTCGTACCGTACATATGGTTGCTGCTTTTAATAGAAAAGAGTTCAAAATATTTAAAAAACGTTTGAAACATTACCCTAAACAGCTGCTTCAAGTGCAAGTTAATCCACCGTCCTCTGCGCGCACTAATCTAATGGCCTTTTCCTCGACCGTGCAGTCGCCATTACTTGATTCACGATGTGAAATATCGCTTTAATGTTGGAGATTTGAGATTTGATATGACCTTGTTCTTTAATCTGCCAGAAATATGTTCTCAGAACTCAGAGCAACGGGCCGTGGGAATAAAATTTTTTTTTTAAAAACACTGTTAAAGAATTAGAAGCCAGTTTGAGCCCAGCTGTGTGCATGCACATAATATAATTGGCCCGTGGATGTGAATTGACTTCAACAGGCAGGTCTGCTGTGGAATATACTGCTTCATTATAAAGAGCAGAGCATATTGTAAAACGTTGCGGTTGGGTTTCATGTAGTGTTGGAATACATGTTGTGATTTCGTTTCTGCGGACTAGGGGATGTGTCTTGTACGGGGACAAATGGTGGCCATTACGTTATAATGGAGGGTCGTGTAAACCCAGCCACAAGCAACCAAAAAATAAAAACCATGACCATCTGTCAGCCAGTCTTTACTGTGTGTTTTCAAAATGTGCCATTAGCTGGATGTCATACATTTATGCAACATGTATCGCAGAGAGACTCTTCTCCATGTGCAATCTTGCAGTGTAACAACATTTGCAACATTTGCAGCAAGAAATGTCAGCCACATTACTACTATTTGGTTAAAGAAATCTGCAGATATATTTAGTAACAATGATTTGGTGAGACAAAAGGTATAACACATTATTGGTTAGTCTTTACATTATGAATCACTCGGTAACCTTTGCCACAAAAAAATGATTTTTTTTCATGATGAATTTCAGGAGACAACCCAGACATATCCTTGATGTGTAAATCTGAATAATTTGTATGGAAAGCACATTTTTATATCGGCCTCGATTCTTTAAATCATTGGCAACCAGGGTAGAAAAACCAAAACAGATATCACGTATCATATAATACGTCTTGATTATTAACTTATCGGTGCATAATAAGACATTTGGCCCAATCGGACCAGCTCCTCAAAATTCATATTCAATTCTGCTGTTTTTTGCAGGACTATTATTAGTGTGTCATCGTGAATAAATGACCGCTAAATATTCCCACATGTGCACCCAGTTGTGTGGTGTGTTGCTCAGTGTTTAACCTGTGGATCCAGAAAAGGTTTCTCACTTCCATTAATGCTAATTTGCTTAAAAGCACCAGATTTATTGTCCATTCTCTCCCACTCATTAATCTGCCCCCTACTGCCCACTTGGAAGCACAACAGTATTTACAGACGCATTAAATCACGTGCGCTTTCTCCTCTGCAGTGCTGTGTGTCCTAGTTTCCTTGAGATGTGTTCAGGGCCCATAACGAGGATACCGAGATCGTATGAACTGGGTTATTATTAAAGGATTTTCCTCAGACAACTTAAAGAGCTCAAATAATCACAATTCACTGAAAAGATGTAGTTTTTTTTCCAAAAAAGGGAGGCGACTGTGTTTGTAACATAAATGAAAAGACCTGATGACAAAGGGATATAAAGAAAAAATGGCCGGCCCAAGAGGTGAGCCCTGAGGCACACCATGCAATCAGTGAAGCCGAAAATAACGTGTCATTAGTTTCACAGAGAAAATGTTTGACAGTTGAAATGAGAACCGGTCCAGGGCCGCGAACAGAGACGCCCAACAAAACAAGAGCTCTGTGGTGCCCATGGGGGGAAAGGCTGATGATTAATATGCCATGCATTACTCAAACCAGTGGGGGGAGCTGTTCCACGGGGTCTGAGTGTTTTATTGGGTGATACAGCAAGTGTTGGGATATCACTCCTTTTCCCAACAGGCCACCCTTCTCCACCTTCTCCCCAAAGCCTCGTCACACACTGAAGGAGGAATACAAGCACCTGTTTTCTTTGCCGTTATAATTCTGCTCCTTTTAGCTACAAAGAAGGTGTTGTAGCCTAAAACAACAAAATACAGAGCCTGCTTAAAAAAATAAAATTAATTTGTGATGCAAATGTCTTTTTCACCTTGGTATCCATAAGAAACGGGGATATTTAATTCATCCCGTCCTTCATCCCGTGTCCTATAAACACACAGGATTATTTTAAGCAACTAGATCTGAAACTTAAGGGACTTAATCCTATCTTTTGATTTCCAGCCACCATGTGACATCATCTTTTTTTAAAAGTCAAGATACAGATGTTGACCTCTGCGCGTGGCGCTCGGGTTTCTCCGAGTGCAATTATAAACGGGGAACAAATTTGGCCATTATTTTGGGCTGTGTATAAACTACTTATGGGGACAGCTGCAGTGGGCATGGTGGATCACTGCTTGCTCTGCTATGAATCACGGGATTAGGCTTTAAGAGACTGCGGCTCACCAGATTCACTGCCACCAAACTCACGAACTACTGGATATACAGGACTCTTGTGGCATGAATTAAGATCATGTTTTACTGCTTCTCAGCCGATGTCCCCTTGAGGAACATGACTCGATTGCGGTGGAGGGTAAAGCCACCTAAATTCTGTTTATCCACATTTTTATTCGCGAAAAGATAGTCTGTCATCAACTTTTACGGCTTTGTTTTACAACATGCACGATGCGGCATTAAAACGATGTAAAAAACAACAACAACAACAACAACAAAAAACAGTTCAGGGGTGAAGTATATAGTTTATTCAGCGCACATATATTGAGAGAACATTTTGAGTCAGCATCTGATTCATTACGACTTTAACGTAGAAATAGGACAGACTTGAGTTTTGTCTAAAATGAAAAGGCCTATGGTTTCCAGGCAACCGTGTCAAGAATGTAAACCGTATTACGCATCGTCTGACCATCTACAGAAGTAATACTTTGGCATTAGCTCGTCAAATTGTTATCAATAACCTGAAGCAGACGTTGACGGACACACCTTGCAGTATTTCTTCACAGATCAATTTGCTGCTGTTTTGCTGGGCAGATAGCCAAAAAAGTTAAGCACCAGTCACATAATTATAACTTTTACACTTGACAATGTTTTTTTTGTTTTTAACTGCATCATTTAGTCCTCAAAGATAATTAGGCTCGCTAAAAGCCAAAAGCTGTACCTTTTTTTTTCATTTTAATTTTTAATTATTTTGTTTTACTTCAACAAGACAAAGAATGTACACGTACACTTGTCTTATGGTGCTCTTCAAAATGTGGTTTTATTATTATGTCAATTTATTTATATTAGCACTGTCTTAGATGTTGTACATTTCTAACTTATGGCATCATCCTCATAAGGAGATATGCCACTTCTGGCGGCCATCTTTGCTCGGTTTAAGAAAAGTTTGAGCGTAAATCTTATTTATTATGAAAAGTCTGAATAGTTGTCGTTCCAGTTGACTTTCAAAGTGTTTCGAGAATCTGTAAAAGTTTTTTAATTTTTTTTTAGGTTAATAGCAGCTAACTTTACTTTTAACCACCGGTGCAAACGTTTTAATAAACGGAAATAAATGATGATGTTGAACACACTCAGTGAGTCAACATATAAAACATATATAACAAAAAAACAATAGACAATAGATTTTTTTTTTTTTAAAAGACATGACGTCAGACTAGTTGTTCTCGTTGGGTGTGTCCGCTAATTAACGACCTCATTAACTCTATTAATGTAAAAACATATCGAGAAGTTGAGCCTTTGATTAGACAGGAAATACAACAGGTGTGTTTTTTTTGTGGACCTCGAGTTAATGTGAACTTGTTGATAATGCAGTAAAAAAAAAATCCATAATAATAATTGGAGCACACCTGCGCTCTCCGTGTGTGAGGAAAAGCTTCGCCTCTTCCTCGCGGATTCCCGATCCCACACCATATCTTCGCTGCCGCCGCCGCCAGGAATCCCAAACTTCCGCCCGACTCCACGCCCTGTTTTCCGGGGAGCCGGTGAAAGAGCCAGCCTCTTCTCAACACGCTGCTCCTCTTACGTCCCCGTCCGTGGTGAGCGAGCAGAGAGCTGGCCGCGGCGGAGATTTCTCCTTCTGGGTCGGGTTCTTATCTTTTTTTTCTCCTCCTCTCTCGCTCTCTCTCTCTCTCTCTCTCTCTCTCGACTGAGCTCCCCTCCTCCTTTTTTTTTTTTTACAATTTTTTTTTTTTTATAGATATTGTTTTCCGCGCTTTGACGCACACCGGAGGAGTTAAGTCGAGCAGCGTTTGGTGCGTTCAGTCGCCCGCAACAATCTGTTCGTCCTTTGCGCGGCGCCTCCGTGGCAATGGATTGATTTCAGTGAGGGTTTTTTTCTTCTTATTTTTCTCTCTCTCTCTCTTCGACCTCTCTGCCTCGACCAAGTTGAGAACACCGTCTCTCTAACCCGCGGCTCTCTCTCCCCACAGATACATGTTCCACCCGGCCGGTTTGAAAAGTACCTGGCTGCGGATGTTTCTGCACATTTTAGGACTTTGAACTTTTTTTTTTTTTTTTTCTTCTTCCTTTTTCTTCTCCTCTCTCTCTCTCTCTCTCTCTCTCTCTCTCCGCTTGTGCATTTTGCAGGAGGTGGCCGGGGATTTTAAGGATTTTCTTCTCCTTTTTTGTTGTGTGTATATATATATATTTTTGGGTGGTGAAGCTACTCCGGGGTTCCTGAAAGCCTGCAACGATTCATTTGTGAAAAGTGATGGCCGAGCGGGGAGCTCTGCCGCTCCTCTCCCTCCTCTGTCTCACCTTTCTCTACACGGAGACCGCCGCGGCAAAGCATGTCGACAAAGGTAACAACATCCGACCCTCTAAACGCCTCTTGTTCTGCCATTTGTCTGCTTCTCTGCGCCGCGAAGACACTGACATTGTATCACGAGTTATTATTAAAAAAAAAAAAAAAAAAGAGAGGAAGAAGAAAAAATAGAAAGGGCACACACACACACACACACACACACACACACACACACACACACACACACACACACACACACACACACACACACACACACACACACACACACACACACACACACACACACACACACACACACAGACACACAGACACACACACACACACGGGGAATGCAAGCTGTTGGCTCTGGAGGTCCGACATGGAGCTAGGGAGCTAATTGTGCTGCGTTCGGGTGAGCTGCTCCTCCACCATTTACTCAACTTTAAAAGTACAGAGCCGCTATTTACTCCTGGAGCAGCCAGTAAAGCCCCCCCCCCCCCCCCCCCGGTCCTTTTGTCTGCATGGAGGCTCATTGAGGCAGAATGCTGATAGGTGTCTCTTTCAGATAATTCGTAGACATGCGCCGTGCAATTAGTAGTTTCACACATTTTTGTCTTTTGGGGTCCTGCGCATATATATATATATATTTTTCGAATTGAGACCATCCATCTACCTGTGTTGGGACCAGCTCTGTGGTGGTCATGTGCAATGCTAAGGATAGTGGCAGGAACTTGCATTTAATAAAAAAAAAATACAGAGTCATCAGTGCCCACTGTGGGTAATAATACGCCAGCGTCATCAGTCCAGCAGACATCTCATTACCCGGGCGTCAATACATGCTTAGCTGATGGATAAACAGACCCCCCCCCCCCCCCCCCCCCCCCAATTCATTTGCTTCTGGTAATTGTTTTGAAGTGAGGGGGAAACTGCAGTCGCTCTTATTCCAACTGGTGGCATTGTGTGACGAGGAGGATATTTCACTGATATTAAGTGGGATTTCTTCAAATTGGAGGTATTTATTCAATTTTCTTTTTTTTTTTAGCATAACTCACAAAAAGCAATGGGTGCCGGAGATTAATTGGAAAGCCAGGGGATACACATGTCTCTCCAGCAGTCACATAATCACAAACCCCATCGTGACAGTCACATCTTTATAATTTTGGGCTGTTGGATGCTATCAAACACAACAGCATGTGGTCTGGAACATTGTAAATATAACTACTCTTGCGCAACATAGCCCAGTCCCCCTCATCGTGTGTGCGTGCGTGCGTGCGTGCGTGCGCGTGCGTGTGTGTGTGTGTTTTAAAAAATAAATACAAAAAGGCAGTCCATGTGCCTTTGAAACATTGTTGTTTATTTGAAATGGAATGAATGTGCATAGAAGACGGGCCCTGGAGTGACAGGCCTGTGCTAGCTGTTGGGCTCTCGTGTGTGTGTGTGTGTGTGTGTGTGTGTGTGTGTGTGTGGAGCCTGATGAAAGACCCTCTCCTGCATGAAAAGCGCTCTGCAGTGGTGGAAGGGAAGATAGATAGAGAGGGAGAGGAGGAAAAAAAAGCCCCTCCTTGGCTTTGCTGGAGATCAGTACAAAAGGGAAAGATGGGGGTAGGGTGAAACAGGCCGACTGTCTGGAAAGTAATAAAACCAGGAGATTAAGGGGACCAGGGAGTTCCTTTGGGAGCTTTGATTGATTCCAGAGAATTGGACTGGGACCCACACGCAGAGAGATTCTCAAATTACTAATTGTGGGGTCCCCTTCTCTGAAAATATCTGTTTATTCAAAACACATTGGCTGTGGCCAGAGCCTATCTCTCGCTCTCACTCTCTCTCTCTCCAAGTTGGCATCGTTGCAGCCCTAAAAGTTTCAGTCTCACTTGGTTTTGGGGGGGCAATGTATAATAGACGGTCTCACTTTTTTGTGTGTTTTTAATTTAAAATAACCTGTTAAACTTCAGCCGAACTCCTTCGATTTGTACCACTTCCTCCTCTGTAGCTTTTTCAAGTTAACTATTTAATGAAAAAAAAAAAAGAAGAAGATTAGCTTTTGCAGATAAGTCCCAGATAGAGGAGCATAAAATCCATTTAGGCTCTATATCTTATCTCTGTAATCCTGCTGGGAGGGAATAGTGGGCCGATTGTCTCCCAGCGGACAATGCAAATAACTTGCTGCAATGTGTAAACATTTCAACCCTCTTTGCTCCGACGGACCTCTAACCGGGGTGTTATCCTCGCAGACCACCTCCGGTGTGAGACTTAATAAACAACTGTTGTTTTCTTTGGCGCATTTAAGGTCTGCTGCTAAGAACATCATTTACCACCTTTTTTTTATTTTTTATTTTTTTGCCCGCCCGGTGGTCCTAAATCCCAGTTTGAAAGAATTCGGAAGGATTTAAAGTTGGATCTCATTCATCCTGAATTTCCAAAATATTCCAATCACCGCCTTCATTTCAGAGGCAACTGAAAGCGCCATTTGTGCACATATATCTTTACAACTTCCTCTCCGGCTCGAAATAGATGCGCCTTTACCACCCGTCCACATAGTCTCGTGCCGAGTCGAGAGGGGGTGTGGTGCAGAGTCACCTGTCGTCTCTGCCACCGTAGCGTATGCTGTTGTGCTGATTTATTTATGGGTTCCAGTCACCCATAAAGTCCTAATGACCTCCATCCACGAGAGACTGATAATTGGACACTGGGCCAAGTGTGTGTGTGTGTGTGTGACTCATCTGAATCCCCCCCCCTCAAATCAGAAGCTACTGGTCTGGCGTGCTGTCGTCAGCACTTTGGGAATCACGGTTGAAGAGTAACAACTCGTCTGTGGAGGTGAAAGTGGCGGCGATTATTGAAATAATTCGCCCTGGCTGTCGCAGCATTAATTGGCAGGCGGACAGGTAGATCAATATCCTCTGAAATGGATGTCATCGCATCTGTTTGATGCATCTTTTTGATGTGTGTGTGTGTGTGTGTGTGTGTGTGTGTGTGTGATCTGTGTAATCTGTGTAATCATCCGCTTTTTTGTTTTGACTATTGTGTGGAAACAATGGGGACAGTTGGCTGTCGTTTCATCTAACAGGGCGCTCCATTTGGTTGATTTGCTCGTATATTGCTGTTATTTAAATCTGTATGAAATGATAATCGGGTACCAAGTCGATGCCAACATGTTGAAAGCGTGACCGTGCGAGTTTTTCTACACTACCGTAGGTTTTGGGGGGAGGATCAGGGCTCATGACTCGAGGCTCTTCCTGCTAACATGTTGACTCACTAGCTTCTGTGATATTCCATCTTCTGTCTTTAAGCCTCTCCGGATCACTGTGTCTTACCAAATACTAGTAATCATGATAAGTGAGATACTGTATACTATGACACCGTGATATTTTTCAGAGATCGCAATGGTACTTTGAAAATCTCGTAGCGGATGCTAACAACGGAGCTAGCTGCTAATAGTGATGCACGGATGTCCCATTTGAGTTACACAAGGTAAATTATCGTGTGTTTAAAAATGTAAATCTAAATGAGTTTTTGCCTGAGAAACTTCAGGAATTGGGGGATTATGTGTAAGCATGATTTGCGTATGTTGTGCACGAGGTTTGATCCCAGTCCTCAACGTCTCAAACCATCACGCAGCAGCTGCTTGTCTGGAGGTGCAACGCCCGTACACCAGATTGAATCAACATGAATTCTCTCTCTTCACACTCCATACATTTTAATCCAGTATTTCTCTGTGTGTTTATTGATTGCCGTTGTGCACGTGGGTTTAAAACGGCTTCTCTTACTAGCATTGTCGCCCCCCCCCCTGTGTATTTCAAGACATGGGCTGGCTGCTTGCTTGCGATAGTGTAGGGAAGTGCTGTTTTTGAGTTGAGAAGCCAAGGGGTCATGGTCTAAAACCCAGAGAGGATCACGGACAATTCTGTGGCTTCTGCTGCCTTCCACCAAAGAAGAAGAAGAAAATGCCTTTCTGTGCAAAGAATTATGATTGAAGTCTGCTCTTCCTGTCTCTCCAACGAAGCCGTTCTACCAGCTGCTGGTTCTGGGACCCGTTCTGTGGTCTTGAAAGACTTTCTGAGGCCTCTGTGACATTTCACCCACATTCAGTTACGGATATTTTCTTTATGTTCCTTGTACTGAAAATCTGTTTTTTGATTTAGCAAAAAATGTCCAATGCATTCGGATATAGGGAAATATATCTGAATATTGCGAATACTTTGAGTTCAACGGTATTGCACAGCCTCACAGGTATGTATGTATGCATGTCAGATACACGTTCCTCTATGTTTTACGCTCTCTGGGGTTGCGGTACGACAGGTGGCGTGTGCTGAATGTGCCGACATCGACGTAAAGCGCACAGAAAACTATTTGGGAATGCTGGAAACAAATTCCTCGGTTCACCAGCAATGCTAGTTTACCGGTAAAGTTCCTCCTCCACAGCAGCAGCTCCTGGTCCACCAAATCTATCAATTCTACCAGGACATTGTGTCTGTGCTGGCAGAGGATAAAGGCTTTTTATATTTATTTATAAAAAAAAAAAAAACACTTACAACTTCCTCTAATCAATTTCCTGGGAGAACTCTGCTCCCTGGATGCAGGAAAAAAAACAAAAAAACTTTTGATTGAACGTGTTGCAAATGGGGTACGGGTGTTGTCCTGAGACATCCGTTTCTTTCCTCTGTACTTTGAAAGCCGGCCTATTTGGTGTTTTATGATTGGTCGGTTCACAGAAATCGTCTCGCATCAAGTGCGCTCCTCCTTATGATCCGAACTTCTTTGAGCCTCGGAGGTGTCCCTGCTGTGACAGACGCAGCAGCACCTTTCCAGTCCGGCTGCGATGCGTCTTCCTTGTGTCTGCTGGCCCTTTCATGTTCCAAAAAAAAATCTATATATATATATATATATATTTTTGCAGGGAGTTTGAAAAAAAAAAAAAAAAAACGAAGTTAAATATTGCTGAGTATAAAGCTGTCCACGCTGCGATGAGTCCTCCGAGGCTTTACGGGAACCTGAGGGACGCTACTTCAACAATAGTGTTATCTTTTTGTATTTTCTTTTACTGGAGACATGGCTGCAGTCATGTTTGCCTCACGGATCCTTTCGGGTTCTCTATTTCTTTCCTGCTGTTCAGGCTGCCCTGTTCCGCTGTGATTTAATGATGCTCTGGCTTAATGACCACTGAGGGAGCGGGGTCTTTTCAGTTTCCATGGAGCTGACGCACATTAGCAGCAGTGCGAGCAAAGCATACAAAGAAGACGCCGAACTCCTGTCTACATGTCAGCAGGAGTCTAGTTTGCTTCTTTTTATTTTTATTCATTTAATAAGGCGACCTGACGGGCTCCGCAGGTACACAAACGCACCGTTGTGTTGGGGCACGGTTTTTGATTTTGAGCCAGAATTTCAATGAGACTTTGTCTTGGACATCTTTTTAAAAAAATCTTTTAAAAGCATCTGATTGGGGTTAGATAATAATCTTATCAAACGCTCACTTCCCCACTAAAACATCTCTGCACACATTCCTTCGGCTCTGCGTCGTCTCACATTGCAGCGGGCTCGCCGTTGCACATGGAGGGTTATGTCGAACCCAAAAAAAGAAATAAAAAAATAACGTACCATTATGACATGCAAATACTAGAGCGCCACTGTTTACTGAAGCTTCAGTGTGGCCCAGAAAGACTCGTCGGTGAAGGTTGTACGAGTAGTCTTCCAGCGCCACGCTGGGATATTCATGTTCTGCAACACGCAGCCGGCCGTGTTCTCCGGGACAGCGCGGCGGCGTCCCGTCTCTCACTGCATACGGACAAACTGCAGCGCGTCCCGTTCCAACTGCAGCATGACGGGCGGTATTGATGTTGGATTGAAGTAGTGCACTGCACTAAGCATTTCAAGCAAAGCCTCGAAGGCGATGGGCTCCGTTGGCGTTGTTTCCAAAGAGATCGTTGCGCAAGGGGAGCGGGACGGCGAGAGGACTTCATTCTGCCGTGTAAAAAATTTCCTCCAAACTTTTGCTATTTTGGTTCTGCCGAGCTCCTGTCGCGGTGTCGGTAGCGGCAGCTGCACCGGATTATGACACGTGCAAGCTGTGCTTGTCAGATGAGCCCAGACTAATGAGTGCAAGGCTCTGTGATACACTGAACTGCTTTTACAGCCATTGAGGGGGCGGGGGGGCATATTACAGACTTTTCCCATTAGAATACAATTGAGCCTTTTTAAAGAAAACAAAAGAACCTTTTTGCTTTTAAATCACTGACTTTTCAGTGATTTCTAACCACTTGAAGGACGAGGCTGGTTTTTGTTTTGTGTTTTTTTCTCTTTCTTTTCATCAAAGTTAGAGTTGTTGCTCTAGTTGAAATCCTTTTTAAAATCAAATCTTGACATTCCAGCGCAGACATAAAGCATGTTTTTGTTGACGTCAGCGTGAAAGATGATGTGGGATGTTTACGTATCGACAAAGAGATTATCTCCCGAGGGCATTATCTCCCAATGGCATCTCATAACGGTTCCATAAACCTGTAAGAATGACAAACTACTGTCTTTTTCAGATTGTTCAGAGAAGGAAGCGTAAAGTGGAAAATCATTTAACACTTTAAGTGTAATAACTCAAGCAGGAGCACTTTAGATGGACGCATGTGCAGCTCAGGCTTTATATAATTAGTCTAAACAAAACAAATGGATGGTTGACCTTATATTATCCCATAACGCATTGATTTTTGCAACTCTTTACCCTCAAGAACTTCTAATATAATCAGTGCGGTGTATATTTTCTGTAATTATCAGACTGCTGGTTTCATTCCTGGCAGCCCAGCTTCCCGTGACGTAAACGAAGAGAGGCGTGTAATTCTTCTCGGAAGACTGATTTTTAAATAACCTCCGTTTGGTTGCGTCGACTGTACCTGCTGCAGTTCAAACATCCCGCGGCTCTCCAGACAAGAATTCCCCCTCCGCCGTCTCCTTGGAGGACGTCCAGGGTGTGATGACTTGACGTGAGTCTTCTCCGCGGTGCAGTCGTTGAGTAGCTCGTGCTACAAAGATAATGCACGCAAACAAGGATCGACGCAACCTTCTTCCAATATAAGGATCCTTGTACATCATACACAGTGCAACTTGACTCTCGGTATTCCCTGGGCTTGCTTTTTTTAATTTAATTTATTTTTATGGATCCCATGGCCTTCAGATCATGCACCAAAATGAACTTTGTTTAGTTGTTTCTGACCTCAAACGTTTTCCTTGTCACATCATTGGCGTTGGGTTCCCTCAGTGTGTGTGTGTGTGTGTGTGTGTGTGCATGCGGAAGAGATCTTACACTCCATAAAGTATCCGTCCCCCACGAACACACAGAGCCTCTCAGCCCGCGTTGGCTCAAAGGGGCTTTTCATGTGCGGAGGGCGAGGGGGCCGCCGGTCACAGAGAGGGGATTGTGAGCGCGGCCCAGTGGAGCTGGCTGCCATCATCTTGTGCCCGGCCTGTGGCTCTTGGCCGCTTTGGACATGGTGGGATGTGTGTGTTTGGGTGGGTGTTTGTATAGGCGTATGCCACCCATCTGGGGTTGAACAGCTGTTTTATCAACGAGGTTCAGAGAGTTCCCCCGACTTGGAATCACTTTCCAGCATTTAGGAAAAAAAAAAGGTGTTTACCTACTTTCACTTAGAAGAAATTAGACCATTATGATTGAGCCGTGAGTTTATTCTGTATAGCAGCTACTTAGCAAACTGTCATTGATTCAGTATTATGCGGTTAGCACATATTAAAAAAAAAAAAAGCATGCATTTAATTACCTCGACACTTTTATTATTAGAGGCAAAAATGTCATTGTAAAGATCTTTATTTAGCTAAATACAAAATTATAACTTTCTACACAGATGGGAATTTCTAAGAGTTCGGCCGGGGTGTGGTTGTCAAAAAAATATGTGCTCAGGAAAAGATTTTTATAAGACTCGCATAAATCAAAACCTGATGTTTTCCATTGGACGTTATTGACATGTGCTCAACTCCTCCCACTATTTCTAATTATGGTGCCTTTTTTAATGAGCTGTTTTGAAGTTTTCAGTATTTTCTCCATTGTTTTCTTGGCAAAAGCTGCAGCTGTCCCGTTTCCATAGTGGGGATGTATAGAACCCACTTTAACTTTTCAAGCACGGTATGCGTAGTGTGTTTTTTTTTTTTTTTAGGCCTCAGCGAGAATAGAAGGCGTCCTCTCTCTTTATTTTTATTTATTTTTTTGTCCCACGCCGTACTTTTCCACGGCCGTCTCAGCAGCAGCGTTCAGGATTGAGTAATGTTTAAACAGTTTAGAGTCAAGACCAGTGGAGGCTCTGTCCCAGGCACGTATACATCAACAAGTGAGCCACTTCCTCTCGGAGCCTCTCCAGTCAACCTCCCAGGTTTTCTGTTGATCTCACCTGCTCCTGTGGTGACCCCGACACCCCCTCCTCCGCCTGGAAAAGAATTCTCCCACTATTAGCCGATGAAAAGTTCAGCCTTGGATAGAGGCTCCTTTGTGGCTCACTGCAGCGACTTCTCACCATGTTATTGGAGCCAGTTTCCCTCCTCATCTCTTGAGCTCATCTGAAACCAACGGAGGTCAAGAGAGGCAGCAGAAATGGAGAAATTACCGCTGTAAGCCCCCCCCCCCCCCTTTTTTTTATACGCTGCCATGATGTAATGGAATTGGCCGCCTCTTTTGATTCTGCTTTCCTGGCCCTTGAATGTGTCCCTCAGCAGCACTCACTTAAAATGTGCTGGCTTTTTTTTCCTCTTCTTTAATATAAATATTCCACGTCTTTAGAAAATGCTAATTGCTCCTTGAAATTTGATTTACTGTACGGCGCGGTGTTGAATAATTTATTTTTTATTTTTTTAGTGTTGATAAATTGTGTGGGCTTCTTTTTTTTAAATTGTTTTATTACAATATCAGAAATGAAAGCTTCTGGATGGGTCTTTGCTTGTGATTTGTGTGCACCAATCCTTGGACTATCGTAATACATCGAGGTTCCCTTCAGTGGCACTTGAATGCCACTTATGGTATTTGTTTTGTTCCGAGTTTGTACTCGTGGTTGAATGCACTTATTGTAAGTCGCTTTGGATAAGCTTTGACATTTAGCTGACATAAGCTATGTCAGCTAAATGACATGCAAAGTGGATTCTGGTCTTTTTGTGGAACATGGTAATCTCTGCTAGCGTCCGTTTTATGGAGTCTGATAAATCACGAGGGTTGGCTGTGATGGTGAGAAACCAGTCAGGTTTGCCGACACGATGCAGAGGGAGACTGCACGATTGTCACATTGTGACGGTACGTCTCGGAGCATTTCTCTTCTTCGTATGATGACGTTCACCAATTGCGTTCACCTTCTTTTGGTCGCCGTGCCAACATTACACGCGGCGGTACGGCCGAGTTTCGGCCGCACAGAACCCGAGAGCCGCATCTGGGCGTCTAAATGCAGACGCGACCTTCCTCCTGTCTGATACGGAGCCGGAAGAGGAGGACGCTTCTAGAGGTGAGGATGCCTTTTTCTTGTATCCAGCTGCAAGTGTACACAAAAAGACAGCGGATGGAAAGCAGCTGCATGAATTCCCTCTGATTCCTTAACCATTGTCCCCCTGACTCCACTCACACCACCCCCCCCACCCTCCCCCACCTCTCAGCCTGTGACAGGTCACTCAGTCACAGCACCAGCGTGGCTGCAGAATGCATGGCGGCCAGCAGAGAGCACCTGCAGAGGGATATCGGGCAGGCAGCATTCCTTCACAGGACCTCGAGACACAGATGTCATACGAGACACGAGGGACGTGTTCGGGGTGGGGGATGGGGCGGGTGGGCCAACGGCAGGGGTTTTGGCATGGTGGGGGCAGTAATGGGGCTGGATAGCAGGCCAGCTGCTGCCAACAGATTCTTAATGAGGTGTCCCATCAAGAACACGGGGAGATGAACATTAATGACTACAACTTGTCCGTTCATTCATTCCCCCCGTTTGGGCACACAGGAATTGGGTTTTTTAGGTCCCAGCCTGATTTTTGAAGTGTGGGCTGCAACAAGTGCAATTATTTATTGCTTTATCTATTCTAATTTTGTGGATTGGTTGATTTAATTGTTTGGTCCAAGACCCAATGAAAGGCTAAAGATATTAAATATTTTATGACCGCAAATTGTTTCAACCGGTATATTTTTTTTCTTCTTTTTTTATAAATTGATTAATTGATTCTCTGAATTGTTGTTGACTAATTGTAGTCGGGGAAGGCAGAGACCTTGAGAGGGTTGACGGGTGGCGAGTGTGGACGCACGGTTGTTATGATCAGATTGTGTGGATGCAGATGATTAAATAAATGCAGACGTTGGCTTGATGAGTGAATTAACCATTAGCCAGTTTAAATGATCACGTGGATGCAGCAGAAGTATCCATTTCCTCAATGAAATGTGACACGGCTGCTCTTCAAACATGAGCTTTTCGACATGAACGACAGCAGCGGAGCTATGCGATAACCATTAGGTAGAGCCATTGAGAACGTGAATATGTATGTTTCTCTCGTGAAGGACAGTACGCTCTTCAATAATCTTTTTTTGTTGTTGTTGCAACAAACAGCCAAAGTGCTCAAATTACCTGTTTGGGAAAGAGCAAAAAAAATGCTATTTCTGCTATCATACTTCATTTACCTGGAGGGCCTAAATTAGTCCTGAGTGCATAAGGATATCATTCAAGCTCTCAGGACACCTGCTGAACAAATTCAATCAAAGCATGCACACATGCACGCACAGTCTGTTTATGCCATATGCCGTATCATATTGTAGTGAAGTGTAGCAAGTCTAAATGAGAATTCACCCAACATTATCTAATTAAGCAGGTGTGAAAGCAGCTTAATTCAAGTCGGCTTTTGGCACTTCCTGTCGTGTTTCGCGTGAAGCAACGCGGTTCATTCAGCCGGAAGACGCAAATACTTTCATTAAGCCGGGGTTGCACACTTTCATTTCTCCTCAAAAGAAGATGTCAGAAGTGGTCTCGAGTTTATAAAGGGCGGTGGTTTTATTAGCTCCGGCCGGCCCGTGGGGGGGCTTTTTGTTGCGGAGTGACGGGACTTAATAATGAAGCTCTCTAACCCAGTGAGCCCTGAATCAGTGGAGCCCCTCTTCCCCTTCTTTGTCCCTCTCCCAATCCCCCCACAGTGCCACTGCATTCCCAGCCTGGCGGGGCAGTGTCTCTGGGCCAGGGCCATGTCACGCACCCCCTTCTGGCCCCAAGCGACCGCAGTGGTGGTGGGGGGGTCACGGGTTCAAGTGCTCCCCATGGGGGCGATGCGCACGGGACGCCTAGCGACCACCGCGGCTCAGCCCCCGCACCGGCTACGTCGGTAATTAATTTCTACGGAGAAATAAATTGGCCGACCTCGCGGTAGCGAGCCTCTTGGCTCTGGCTCGCGGTCGCTGCCCCCTCTCCCCATTCCGCCCGTCTCCCACACAGACTTCAAAGGGGGAGGCGAGGATAGCCCCTCTTGGCTCAACGCTGATAGCGAAGCGCTCGGAGAACATTCCTCGCGTGCTAGACGGGGGCCCGAGTGTGGATTTTATGGGCTGTGTTTCTGCTAGTCGCACACATACCTGCGGTTCATGTGTATGCCGTGGAAGGTTAGCCGTGTTAACCCTTTCTCATATTTAACATGACAAATGCAGCCGGTGGTCCTGAAGATGGGCCTGGATAACGATGCTGTGTTTCCCTTTTTTTTTTGGGACATTTTACACGCATTCAAAAGGTTGTTTTGTTCCATTATCATCCTGCGCTCATGGGTCTCCTCTGATTTACCATGCCATTCAAAATGTACTTAAAGGAACACTTTTATGTCGTGTTACCAAGAGTTTGATTTAATGTTGAGATGGCTCTTTTGTTACATTTGCATGTAGCTTCTCTCAGCGGCTAGAAACGGCTTGTCTCGCCCAGAAAGCCAACAACTCTCAAACAGTTTTATTTCCCAGCGCAAAGTTTATTTATTTTTGTCGACGAAAGCTAGCACCTCAAAGAGTCTGCTGGAGTTTGTTCAGAGGCCCCAAAATGTGCCGAAGCTGGCAAAGTCATGAAATTGACTCCAAAGATTTAGCAAAAGTGACCTCCAGCCACGGGCCTGTGAATGCAACAGGACCGTTTGATGTAGCTGGCTTGCTTGTCGTCGGTGTTAAGCGAGGTTAAACGCTCCACAGGGCTTCCTCTTTGAATGGGAGGATCACTAACTTTAACTTTTCCACAGCTACTTAATTAAAGCACAGTACCCGCGTGTTGTGTTTTTTTTCTTTTGTGTTTTTAGTTTAACGCGGCAGCAGTCCGTATCGATGAGATTTCCTGAGGGGAAACAATTGTGTGAAATGCAGGAAGCCATTAGGAAGCCGGGGACTCGTGTCTCTCCCCGCTGAGTAAACAGTGTCTGGGCCGCTCCCCGCTTCATCCACTTTTGAATGAGCCCAGCACTTGTAACAATAATGGCAGGAAATGAACTGCGCTCACACGGGAGCGTGCAGGATGCTCATTGTGCTCCTAATTGACCAAACTAGGTTGGTTGAACCCCCCCCCCCCCCCCCAAAAAAAAACCTGTCTCTTTTGTTAGTTTTAAAATAGCTCAAAGGTAGCATTCAGTAGGTGCGGTCCGAAAGCAATCTGCTAATGAGGCCTAGCATGAAATGTGTTGAGCTGTGTCGACGTTGCGTCTTAACTGACCCAGTTTGTGTGAAGTTGGAGCTCCCAGTTTGAATCCGGCACTGCTTTTAACGCAGGTTGCATCCAGTGGGTAACACTGCTGCTACATGAGAAAACAAACGTGTCACCCATTGTTGTCGTACCGTGTGCGCTGTGTGAATCCTCGGGGTCAACCCGTTTGCTGTTCGCTAACCTCACCCGGCTGCAACGTCATTATTTTTCTCTCTGCGGAATGCAGGTGTGACTCGTCGCCAGACGGCGTCACCTGAGAAGCCCTGCAGGGGGAAAGTTGTTTTGCCCTTCAGCGTAAGCATATTGGGAGCTGACCTGCATTCAGGAGAAGATTGGTAATGTTGTTGGGATTTAGATTACTACGACCAATCAGGCAACGTTCGTGTGTGTTTGTGTTTGTGTTTGTGTTTGTGTTTGTGTGCAGCAGTCTTGCCCACGTTCTCTCCATTAGCTTTCTTCCATGAGCATCTGCTAAGCTTTAATGTAATATGTGCCAATTATACACCAAGAATCCAATGAACCAGTTTCCAGATTGCCATTCTGGTTTAATTGTTGGGTTAGGGGATCAGTGGTTATCTGGCCCACATTTTTCTGTGCTTAGTGTAATTGATATTTGGTTTACCCCCCTAAGCAGGTTAGCATTGAGGATTTTCCCAGATTAATTCCAGGAGTCCAATCTGAGCAGGGCTGACCACTCTCCGTGCATCATGCCCAAAAGTCTGCTTTACCTGGGATTTACTAGCATATGAAAAGGAAATGAGATCAGAGGTGGCGATAAATCCTGCGGCTAAGCCTCCCTCAGAGAAAATGAGATGCACACATGGCATTGTCAGCCACCAGACGCTCATGTCCTCATTTCCGACGGATTGATTTTGGGCGCTCGTGCGACGAGAGAGGTGCGGCAGTCCTTTCCCAACGGAGCTTTGTCAACTAATGGCGACGCTAATGTCACATGATGCAGCTTTGCATTGTGGCCATCTCCCCCCCCCCCCCTTTTTTTTTTTGCTGGAGTCCATTTAGCCTGCGGGGGTGACTTCAGAAAGGCTTTGCACCACACTGCACGTCCACAGACCGTTAGGGTCCCCGTGTCCCAGCAGATTCACCAGCAACTAATTTAGGGGTTGTTAAGTGATTTAGCATCTGTGTTTTTTATTTTTATGGGACCCTAGTGAGCCACAACTCCCCCCCGCCTCCTCCCTTTGCCCGTCACTGTCTGTGCCCGTGGCGTCGAGGCTTGCTTTTGAATTTCAATCAGCCCCTGGATTCATTGTTGTGTTTTATTTGCAGGGGGGCGGGGGGGATGGGTTGGATAGGGTGTTAGTAGAAGCTACTGGTTGTGTGCGCGTGTCAATCAAATATTCAGTGTGACCAATGGGCCGCTCATTGGAGGCCAGTGCGCCGCGTTCTCAGGGGGCACATGGCTTTAACTGCTGCCCGCGAGGCGAACCCCCCCTGCCCTCAATTCTTCACACATCGGCCCCTCCTCCCCTCGTCATCCTCCTCACAACGAGAACACAGGCAGTACAATCAATAACCGCCTCGCCCTCCTCCTCCTTTCCTCCCCCTCCGACTCCTCCTCTGGTCAGCCGCTCCGTGCTTTCCATTTATCAACCGTGCGTTTGATGTTGGCTTCATCATTCTCCCCCCCCCCAAAAAAACACCTCTGTGTGTAATTGCATTAGATTCGTCATGGTGGGGCAGTTATATGGCCCCGCCCCAGCTGGTATCGGCCCAGAGGGCTTCTTTCCATGCACCTGCAACACCAGACATTTAGTTTTAAGTATCTTTACAGTTTAATTTTATTCCCGTATGGTATTGTGGTTCAGTGGGTCCCCCCCAGTACCCGGAGGTACATTGTGTCTTTTTATTTATTAAAGTCTGTTTTCCCTTTTCCTGATTTCCATTGTTCCCTTCTAACCAGGCTGTGAGGCTTACGTGTTGAGCTTATATTAAAAAAAACCTCACATCAGGCCTGTTGTAAAGGATGAGTGGAAATGAGGAAAAAAAAATAATCCGGCGCATGAACATGCTCTCGGCCACCCTCGACACACGGAAATATTTGACTTATTATTTCTTGAAGAATATGCTCAGTGTGAACATATTTGACAACCTTTTTTTTTTTTTTTATTGTTCCCAGAAAAAAACACTTTCACCAGCTTGTCAACAGCTATTTGTTATTGTGTGAACAGGGACAAGTGGAAAGGTTAAAATGTGTATTTTGTCAAGTATGCTGCGTTTCACTTGATTGTTGAACGTGGAGATCAACAACAAACCAGAGACGTATTCGCACACTGGAATCGGAGCTTTATTGGCAACATTACCAATGAAGCTCAAATGCCATCTTTATTGTATTCGCCTCTTTTTTTTTTTTTGTGGGCGTCATCAAATCCGGTCATCGACTAACGAGCGCACATTTCCTCTTGTGGGGCTCTTTTGTGCAACCTGTTTTGAGGATAATCTCTGGCAAATGCATGTCTTGTGTTTGAGGAAAGCGGTGTGTGTGTGTGTGTGTGAGGGGGGGTGTACTTGGAGGGGAGATGGTACGCATAGGAGAACGAGGAACAAGAGCGACTTAAGTGAGAGAATCTGTCGTTGTCGATTACACACGCACTGCAACCTTGGCGGCCACATTAGATCTCTTTCTCCGTACACCAAACTACCATTAATAATGGATACAGCTTTCTAGCTCCTTTTGCCTTCCCCTCCCCCCGTCAGCCTTGCCCCCCTGAAGACGTCTACCCCCCCCCCGCTACCTCCATCCTGCCCCGGCATCCCCCACCCCCACACACTGTTTCAGCGGTGCGACTGCGAGCCAGGAGCCATGGCAGGTGTGCATACATCATCGTGGCGCTGGCCACACACCCTGCAGCACCCAAACAGTCATCATCCGACAGACACATCCACCTTTTCTTCTTCTTCTTCTTTCTTTTTTTTTTTTTTTGCAGCCGCCGGGTGTGATCAGGGTTTTCGATGAGGACATTCGCTCTTTTTTTCTTCTTTTTCTGCAGACAACGACGACAAACGAATGACAAATAAGATACTGCAGAGTTATTGAGAATGAAAAGGGGGGGGGGGGGGGTGCATACAGGCTATTGTTGACACGTCTTCATGCACAGCGGGGGAAAAAAGGCTTTTATTAATATTTCCTTGATTGTCGCTTCGGTATTGGTATCTGTCATTTGATCCGAGATAACGCTCCCTGAACGCCGGCTTCTCAAGCGTCGCACCCCCTTTTTTTTAATGTTCTGCTTTTCTCAGTTGTGAAGACGCAATACATAGTTCATCGTGCTCTTTTTAATCATCTAAATGCCAAGGAATCCTCACAAAAGGGAAAACAAGTGCACAGTAGATGCACAATTTAACAGCAGTCACCAGTCAACTGAATTATTTGCAAAATACCACCTGTATTACTTTATCATGTTTTCACCTACAACGGGGGAACGCAGAGGTTTATCTTGGAATGCAGAAACACTGTGTGTGTGTGTGTGTGTGTGTGTGTGTGTGTGTGTGTGTGTGTGTGTGTGTGTGTGTGTGTGTGTGTGTGTGTGTGTGTGTGTGTGTGTGTGTGTGTGTGTGTGTGTGTGTGTGTGTGTGTGTGTGTGTGTGTGTGTGTGTGTGTGTGTGTGTGTGTGTGTGTGTGTGTGTGTGTGTGTGTGTGTGTGTGTGTGTGTGTGTGTGTGTGTGTGTGTGTGTGTGTGTGTGTGTGTGTGTGTGTGTGTGTGTGTGTGTGTGTGTGTGTGTGTGTGTGTGTGTGTGTGTGTGTGTGTGTGTGTGTTGGATGCGATCTTAAATATATGTGCATTTGAAAGGCCCTAATGCCACGCTAATCCCCTCACCCTGATGCATTAAATGTATACGTGTAGAACACGGGCCTCGTTCTCTGCACTGTTAATCCTACTGGGGTCACTTCTTGGCCTCATTATTGCAATTCGTGGCGGACACTAAAAATAATACACACAAAAGTTTGTATTCAAAATGGGAAGGCGTGAGCTATTTAAGGGACGTGAACCCTTCTCTCTGAATATTATTTTTGTCCCGGCCCCAAACTGATCGCTCGTCTGCTTTCTGAACTTGAAAAGCAAACAAGTGTCTTATGTCACACGTGTGGGTGGGTGGGTGGGTGGGTGGGTAGTATATTTCCTTTCAGAAACGCCACCCAACGCATCAGACTCTTAACACAAGAAAACCGTCTTGGTTGGATCCCCCCCTCCCCCCCCCACCCCCTGTCATGGATTGTCACTCTCAAACCGAAGTACAACAAGCACACCAAAAAAACAAAATCGATGAAAAGGGGACAGAGGAGGGCGACGAAGCTCTCAGCTGACAGATTGAGGACAGGTTCACGGCGCTTGAAGAGAGGGGGGGGGGGGGCGGGGGGAGAATCATATCTGCTGTCCAGGATTATCCTCATCGGCTGTAACGGTGGAACGCCGAGTCGTGGGACGCCATTCCCACCCGAGTGATCGTTGCATGGCCGTAATGTCTCGCACTCTGCTGACCACGTGATCAAACCCCACCACGAGTGTACAAGCATGTTCTGAACAAACAATTAGCTGCTGGTCTTTTTTTTTTTTTAATGAGGTTTACAGTTAAAGCAGTGGCGACCAAGCCTCCGTGTATATGTGAGATAAACAGATGCCTGCGAAGAATGCTCAAGTGAGTTAACACCCCGCAGAGGATGCTGGGAGGATGGTGTTTTGGGGGTGGGGTGGGGGGTTGGGTTGGGTTTCAGGCTCGGGAGCGTCGCCCATCGGAATTTGTTTTCCCATTTCCTCATGGGAGCGTCCTCCCCTCTCCACCCCGAGGCAATCTGTCTTCCTGTCATCCTATTGATCCCCTCCGACGCTCATTAATATGGGTAAAAAGACCATTGAGCCCGAGACGGGGAGGCCCGGTTGGTTGCCCCGTTTGGTGTTGAGAAAGTGTGTGTGTACGTAAACGGAATAAGGGGAACGATTCATCTCTCGATGCCTTCCACCTCCACGCAGACCGGCTCGGGCAACCGGTGCGATAGCGTCGCGCAAATACACCTGGCGGAATATCATCGAGGAGCGCTGGAGACGTTTGACCTTGTGCACGCGGAGGTCAGAAGCCTGTGAAGAGGAGACTACGTGGAAAACAAGGGTTTCTAATCTCCCAGCATCAAGTGGCCTTGCTAAGCTCAAACCAGCTTACGGTCACTCTGGTGAATGTCAGCTTGCTATCTAGCGGGCAGACACTCTCCCCCTCTGCAGCTTGCTTACAGAACGGGAGTGGGCGGCGGCTTCAGAGGCGTTTTTGAATTTTTTTTTTTGTTCGATGGCTGGAAATTAAACGCGTCTCAAATCCACTCACAAAACTACATGAGCGTCCCCCCCCCCCCCCGTATGATGCCGTATTTTTGATTTGAGCTTCATTTACATTCATATTGAATTTGTTGTGTGCCATATGCTCCCCGGCGTTGTCATGGGATACAGGCCTTTTTTTTCCTTTTTTCTTCTTTTTTTGGAGAGGCAGCTGAACACATTTATTTGTATTTGTTTCAAGTGATGAGATCAGGAGAGGAGAAGTCCCCCCTCAAACTGTGTGTGTGTGTGTGTGTGTGTAAATGTTAGATAGAGCCGAGACGCTAACGTTGTCCTCCAGCTCCGTATTGCGGTTCTAACAGGTTCTCCCCTCGGTGTCACGTGACGTTTAATCACGAGATCAGAATGTCCTTTTCCCCCTCGTCCGACCGCGTCAGTGAACGTGACCGTGATGGACACGGAGATGTCACTGGAGACCGCGTCCAAGGCACTTGCCACTATATTAAGGGACTCCGGCGCAGTAATTGATGGCAGCGTTTACCCGACGCGGCTCCACAAACACACTTAACGCCTTTCTTCACCTGGCATGGTCTGGCAGGATCCGTCCATTCAGGCGCCTCCTGAACTTGTTAGTAAATCAGGGCCTTTTGTGAGGTGCCGGAGAAATTGTCCCTTAATAAGCACTATGCCTAGTCAAGTGGCGCAGGGGTCAGGCCTGCCTTCCAATCATTATACCTCATCCACTTCCTAGTAAAAGGCCCCTAGCCACTCAGCTACAGGTCGCCATGGAGACCCGGAGACAGGGGAGCGCGGGAGGGGAGGGGGGGGGTTCGGGTTGTAGGAGAGCGGCGCAGACAACCATTAGCGGCCCATTCCGCGGTAATTAATGATCATCCCACTGGCTCGAAAAATCAGGGCCGAGAGAAAAACAGACGCGCTCTCTCGGAGCAAATGTCACAGTGGCAAGAAATATGTCTGCCGACTGGAGAGGGGAGCTGAGGTGGGTTTTTCTGTTATGGTTGGGAACACGGTGACAGGTTGCCGGGAAAATATTTAATGTTGGAGGGGTGGGGGGGGGAGGGGTGATTGATGTGAAAGTGATTCATGGTTCGTGAAGGATGGGAGGGACTGTGTGCAAGGGAATAATAGTTTAACATTTGCATAAACAGCCGTCGGCACATTGGCCCGTCTTCTGTAATTCAAGGGCAACAACTTACAGAGCCCTCTCTCTCTTTTTTTTTCTTCTTTCGTTATTACTATTCTTATTATTTTTTGCCCTTTTACGATGGATACCGCGACCCCTCTGACTGGCGTCCGTCTCGCTGCGCTGAGATAATCACTCGTCTGATCGAGTTGTGAGCGCTGTTCACGTTGCAAATGCGAAGCGCACGTTATTAGGTTTGTAATCAAATCTTGGGTTTGCTCGCCCCCTCGGGGGAGGGGGGGGGGGGGGGGGGGGGGGGTTTCAGGCAGCCAATCAGCCAGCCACAGGCGGCTTTGAAGTGCCCGGCAGACCAAACTACCCATCTCCCCCATGGCCCCCCCCCTCCCCCCGTTCTCCCCGAGCAGATAGCTCTTTTCTGCGCTGCACCACCAAATGTGCATACACTCAGACACAAAAGCAATTCTGTGGGCAAATAAAAGATGCAAACAAATTGTCACATAGATGCCCGTGTTTGAACATGCTGACGGACACACACACACACACACACACACACACACACACACACACACACACACACACAGCAGAACAATCGGTGGCACGCAGACAAAGTGGCTGTTGCCACATCATTCAGTGAGGACCAGTGCTGCTCTTCCTGACGAGCATGCTGTGTGTGTGTGTGTGTGTATGTATGTGTGTGTGTGTGTGTGCCCACTCAGTCTGTCCTCACAACCCACACACACGCAGCACTGACACCACACCTTTATCTCGCAGACACACTGGGCAGATTAAAAGGAGTCCTGCCAGTCTGATATACGGGCCAGGCTCGGGATGTGATTAAACCGGTGTATAATTGCCTGTTTTTTTTAATCTTTTTTTTTTTTTTTGGGAGACACAGATTTGTACGAGATGTATTTGAAGGCAACATGTTTATTCTCACCTGACAGATTGTAGTATTTGGGACGTAGCGGCCCCAAAGCTCTGTGGCGCATTTATTTAACTTATTTCGTGCTCATCTCGAGCACATTGTGATGAGTTATGGCTCGACGGGCGCTTTAATTTAGGTCATTGCTATCGTCTGGTGCTTTCAGCCCGGTACGATTTACACGACTGCTAATGGATTCAATCTTGAAGCTACTGTTTTGTATATTATAATCTGTATTTGTAGTTAAAGTCGCTGTCCGAAGAAGGGAAAATGAAATGCCACAACTTTAGTCGATTTAAGACGACTTATTTCCAAGAAACCTCTGAGCACATCTCTGTGTGATGCTGGTCTGTTTATTCTTTGTGGAGAAGCTCGGCAACACTTACAATGACGTGACTTTTACTAATTCTGAAAATCTCTAAGAACAACAAGGTTCCACTGAACATCTTCCACTGAACATCTGTCAGCCTCTCATTGAAGGGAATATATTGAATATAATACTGAATGGGCATTAAATTCAACATATTCGACTGACTCATACACTGTCTACATTAACCGAGCTGACATGGGTGGAGGCCCGTGTTGCCTCTCAGTGCGTTGCCTACATACAGTTGGTCCAGTTAGTGATACAGGCAGTGGTTGTTGTTGTTGTTGTTGTCGACGTTCCTGCTGAGGGTTGCATTATTCTCTGTGGCATGGCAGCCAATTCTAACACGCCTGTCACCCGTCGACTCGTCCCACAGGCGCTATCAGTGCTCAGCCTCTCACAGGCATGTATGTACACACTGTGTCCCACTCTCCTAATCCCTCTCTCTCTCTCTCTCGCTCTCCTGGCTGCACCTCTTATTTATCTATATCCCCCCCCCACTCTCTCTTCTCTGCCTTCCACGCTATCAAAGGCCGTGGAGAGTATTATCACCGAGGAACCATCCTCTCCTTGGCTAGGCTAATGCAGCCTGAACACACACACGCACACACACTGCAACACATACAGTGTATATACACACACAGAGAGGGAGCAGTCTTATCAGCACCCGCTGCTGTCAGACCCTCAATTAATTTTGTCATTAACTGAATCCCATTACCCCCACTGCAGTCGCAATGCCATGACGTCTCCCCCTCACACAGGGAAAGACACCCTTGGATTGTGCACTCACTCGCACACACAGACACACACACACACAGGTGCCAATTCTATCCTTTCCTCACTGACATCCATTTACATCCTAATGATGGGAGTGAATCCCCAGTGCGATCACGCGACCTTTCACCCCTCACAGCGAGTCACCGTGAGCATGTTCAGTGAGGGAGGAGGAGGAGGTGGTGATGGGGGGAGAATGAGGAAAGGGAGCCAAGGGGGTTATTAAGTGATAAGAAGGCGCATGTCACGGAGAGGCGAGGTGTGAGAAATGGAGCTGGAATCCTCCACACGTCTCCATTTGTTGTATTTTTTATATACATTTTGTTTTTTACCTCCTCACCAGCTGGTGTGCTGCTGCAGCCCCTGGGCTTCACGGGGACCAGTGGTGAAGCTGTTTACTAGACTCGCCAGCTCATTTCCTTCCAAAGGGCCCAGCTCGTGCCTGATACAGATTCCTCCCCACCCCCCCCCACACCCTTCGCCACAATGATCTCTGCTGCGGTGCCAAGTAACCCAACTCCATTTTGAAACCCAAGTGGTCTTGTTAGGACTTTGTGACTCATGGAGAAAGTGATCTTGGCATTCGGGGGGGGCAGAAAGGGATAAAACATCCTTTTCTGGGGGAATTCAAACTTCCCGAGTTTGACTTCCAAAAAGTGCTGATTTGTTGTTATTGTTTTGGAGTAACTAATTGAGCACTGCCGTCGCGCATATCGTCCCCCCCCCCTTAGTGAGTTGGTTCTGCCCGCCTTGCATAATATTTCCCTCTCTGTTCCCTTGCAAATACAATTTTGCTTGTGGTGCATT
The DNA here is from genome assembly GCF_009769545.1 of Cyclopterus lumpus. Lineage (NCBI taxonomy): Eukaryota > Metazoa > Chordata > Actinopteri > Perciformes > Cyclopteridae > Cyclopterus > Cyclopterus lumpus. The sequence continues at coordinate 25,119,976 of NC_046968.1, forward strand.
CTGGTTTTTTTTGAGTGAGCTGTGTGGGTTTGAGTACTATAGTATTGTGTGCCCGTGGCGTATGGGTTCGAGTCCGGTTCACTGCTTACGAGGCTGTTTAGATTATCCCCGCATCATAGTGGAGATGACACAATGGCTGGCTGATGCATTTGGCTCAACCTTGTACATTATATATTCCCTGAGACCCCTGGTGTGTGAATTAAACCCAGGATGTCTGTGGCACCTCTCTCCCCCCCCCCTCCATCCCCGTCTGTTTTGTCAAATTAACGACTACATTCTAGGAATGTGTGATTTACTTAGAAATTAGTGTCACAATATCGGGTTGAAAGAGAACGGAGAACGTGTAATTAAGATGAATATGGCCCCGAAAACATTCCCCTCGTACAACTCTTTCAAAGAATCGGTCCTATTTAACTTGTGGGCAACCATTCTCCTTCACAATCAGCCACCTTCTATGTGCTACTTACATATATATGTATGGGTGTATGTGTATATACATACATGTGTGTGTGTTTTTGTACCTTCAGCCTTTCTTCCCTGCCCCTAATTCTATCTCTCCTCTGTCCTCCCAACCTTTGCCCAGGGGGCTCCATAAATATCATTTCATCCCGCGGAGCCGCTGACACGCTGCAAAGGGCCTATGATAAATAATTTACTCCCCTGGTGCATGGCAGGCAGACTCCCCTGCTTAGGAATTCAGTGTGTTTGTGTGTGTGTGTGTGTGTGTGTGTGTGTGTAAGGGTAGCGGTGGTGGTGTGGGCGTTGGTGAGGAGCTGTGTGGTGGCAATAATACACACACAGACCTACAGAGCCCACTTCCTAACGCACAATTCATTTTCTATGAAGAGTTGCGATGCTCTGGGTTCATACTCCATCGGTCTCCAACGTAGCGAGTGGAACGGTCTTTTTCTCACGCATGCCTTCTAAACTTGGGTCCTCTCGTTCACACGGTATTTATTTCAACATCCCGTCACACACACACACACACACACACCCACACAGCTCTTTCTCCATCCTCGTCCCTTCTCTGCTTTACCTCCGTCCCTCACAGCATGCTGAATTAGGTTCATCTGGGGGTGGGTGGGTGGGGATTGTGCACGGTCCATCACCTGCCCCCTTTAAAGTACCGGCTGCCTGGTTTATTGATGATGCTCGGGATTATTAATGCCAATGGCCTCCCCTCGGCTTACTGAATCGCCAAACCCTCCCAGTTATCCGATGGGGGGGGGGGCGAGACGGCGGAGGAGCCGGTAAGTTGTGACTCGAGAGTGGGAAATCAACACCAGTCGGCGTCGCACTGGTGTACGTTGGCAAACACTGACGGGCTCTTTTCATTTTGGTAGTTGGATCATTTTCTGTGTTATTTTTAGCTATGTTAAGGTGTGTATGTGTGTGTGTGAGGGAGGTTAAGGGAAGAGGTGTGACAAATGGGGAAGGAATGTAGGCACTGAAACAGGCACGTTTGTTTTTTCTTTCTTTTTTAGGCTGGGTACACGTGTGCGTCCTCATGCCTCCTCTGTGTCCTTTGGGACTTTTTGTTTGTTCCCATAGCAGTACTAGTACATCTTCTTAATACAGGTCCAACCTAGCCATAATGACTAAATGACATCCTCCTGAACTGAGTCACTTTAAACCTCATTGTTGTCTTTTATTAAAGCTAATGACATCAGTTTCTATGAGACATGACATGTTCTCGCTGATGAAACATTGCGACAGCTGCACAATTTAATCAACTGGGCCACAGCAAAGCCTGGTTACCAGTGTGCCCACTTAAAGGGATGATTTACGCCTGATTTCTGTTCCCCGAGCCGGCAATCTCAGGTTTTTGATTCTGTTACAGCGGTCCTTGTTTGCTCAAGATCCTCAGCCCTCTCTGTCCCAGCTCTTTGGGCTAACAGTAGTGTTTTCTTTTGTTGAGAGCAGAAATGAGTGCTACTCCGATCTCACACACACACACACACACACACACACACAGACACACACACACAGGCCACAGAGCTGCAGTAAACAAACGTGGCGGGAGGAAGAACAGCCGTGCACTGTGGCCGCAGGAAGGCAGAGGCCACTAATGTTTGGAGTCTCATCTTCACCCACGGCCCCTCCGCCCGCTCTAATGGATGCCAAGGAAGGGAAGGGAGTCTTAGATTTGATTAGCCTCAAGCTGCAGCGTCTAATTGCCCCTTCTACCAAAGCCATATTGAAATGATTTATTCATCATCAAGCCCCCCGAACAGTCCCCCCTGTAATGGGCTGCCAGAAAATAGGATGCTCGATCTCGGCTCCCCTCCTCGTGCACTATTGTCTCCGTTATAGGAGAGGATAATGGGCGGGATGTTTCCATGGCTGGCAGGCTGTAGGTTTGATGTTTACAGCGGTAATAATGGAGGACATTACTGTTGTTGAGCATTCAGTGTGTGTGTGTGTGTGTGTGTGTGTGTGTGAGAGAGAGGAGGCTAGTGGAGGGATACTGTGCTGATTGTGAAACGCCCATACGAGATCTACAGTGTCACTCCAGATTACTTCATGAATAACTGTTGTTCATATGTGTGTTTTCTCCATGTGTCATTTGCATGGGAAATGCGCTTATCCTGGCTGACCCCCGAGGGTCAATTTAAAGCCAAATTACACACAAACGCCATACATCTTCAGCTTTTAGGAGGCCACTCTTTTTTCTTTTTTTTTTTTTTTTTTATCTCCAAGCGAAGTCTGTTGAAGGCTTTTTCGTTTGAAAATGTTCTGGAAACTTTTAATCTCGCAGTTCTCGGCATCAATCGCTCTCGTCCCGCATCCAAGCGCTCACCAGCGGGGGCCGCAACCGCAAGCAGAAGAGCCTCTCGCGTGCTTAATCATGCCCTTTAAAGATCCCTTACATCTGAGCTCTTGATATTTAAGCATGAGCGCGGGCCGTGGTGTTAATTCTGTTTTTTTTTTGTTTTTTTTTAGGGTGGTGGACAGTGGGAAGTTTGACTGGCCTCATGAAACAGATGCACCGAGTTTTATTTTTCTATTTTGTAGACATAGTAAACCGAACAGCCCTTTCGAGGATCAGTTTAACACCTAAAGCAAATCGGCTTTCAACAGAGTTATATTAATATGTTATTGGCCACCGGCTATAGCAGCGGGTTAAATATAGGATGCCTGGCGGTGTGGGGCTATCGAGGTGACCCTGTTGCTATTCAAAGGGAAACAAGAACCCAAGCGAGTCGGCTCGGGTTGACTCGCTTAGAGCCGGCTCGCTCGTAGGCCAGTTGTGTGGCCAGTTGTGTCTGAAGGCCGGGCCGCGTGCGGTGTCACCGGGTCGGACGGCCCCCGGCGGCCGCTGTGGGGATGGAGTTCAGAGAAAGGCCTCGGGGGGGTTTGCCCTTCGTTTCCCGTCTGCAGTGTGGCGCCCCTGTGGCCCAGATTAATGCTTTTCCACAGGCCTTGACTTAATCCTCAAAAAGGATTGTTCTAAGCCCCGACAAGGTAATATGGGCTAAACAGATTGCGCAGCGTTACTGTAATGTGACGCTACAAATCTGGGTGTTATTGCATTAGCACATTAACCTGGTAACCTTCACAGGCTTTTCGTTTTCTTTCTTTTTTTTGGTGTTACTCTTAGATACTATTCTGTTTAGCAGAAGAAGAAAAAAATGGAAATGTCTTTTTCCAATATTTAAAGGGTAATTTTAGCCACGCGTACTCTCCCATTCAGTGAATCCAGTGAATGGGCTGAGAAGGAGCAGATGATACGAGGGGTGATGAATGCTTATCAAATTGTAAGTGTCTCCCGCCATCACATTGATGCCTGGAGAGGCTCCATCATCACCGTCTTGGCTGCCAAGTTTAAAAATGCTTACAGAGGGAGTGAAGGCTCGAGGGTGGTGGCAGGAGATGGTGTCCTTTACCTTGAGATAATGAATTGTGCCTGTCCACTTTTTTTCTTCTTTTTAAACCTAGTATGTAGGATTTACGTGAATGTATGCGTGTCCAACCTCCGGGTTCAGCACGACCACATGTGACGTACAAGAAGTGTTGAAAGTAGTCCCATTGATACCGCTTCTTGGTGATGGAAGGGGGGAAAAAAATCCCAGAAATCAAGGGAAAATGGACCACTGCGACATCCAGGCTGTACATGGGAGTTATTCAGGTGTGACGAGAGTGATTTAAAAAAAAAATAATAATAATAATTCTCTTGGGGGGGGGGGGGGGGAGCCAGGGATAATGGCTCAGGAAATGAGAAAATGAACGGTTTGACACAGACCATGAAATGTCCACTTAATGCATGCCATTTATTTACGTGTGATTAGTGTCAAGCTTTTTAAAATTATTTTCTTTTCCTTTTTTTTTTTTTTTTTACATTCTGGATTTATTTGGCGCAGAGAGATGGGGGGCCAAATTGATTTTGAGCGAGACACATCGGCTGGTTAATGAATCTGGCTAATTGACTGGAAGGGGGGGTGGGGGGGGGGTGCTGTAGCACTCGGGCAGTGAGGAGGAGGAGCAGCAGCAGCACCCAGCCCGCTCATCCGCGAGGACGTCACTCTGCTGTTATTGATTGGGGTCTTCGCTCGGTGGCACGACGCCATCAACACGATTGGTAAGCGGAAGAGGATTATGACTACGATCATGGCAGTCATTACTGCTCCATCACGGCCTTGACACTCTAGTAAAGTGATTAGCGCTCCGCAGAGAGCGTAGAAGTGTCCCGTTGGGGGCGGGAGGGGGGACCTGAAGATGTGACAGCCGTATATGTACAAAGGGGAGACTGTCCCAGGAAGAGCGCGGGGCTGCTCTTCCTGGGACAGTCTCCCCCATCATCATTCTGCACTTCCTCCCTTGTTCCCTTCCTTACAGGTGAGGGGCGGACGAGTATCCGCAGGGACAAGTCAATCCACGGGTCCCTGTCCGTAAGCACACATGCGCCCACTCGCACGCAGACGTCTTGTCCAAACGGTGTCGGAGGCGTCTCCCTGGTTTGTGGGGCAGGGCTCTCCTCACATCCTCCTCCCTTTTTTTTTTTTTTTAAATAGCTCATCGCCACCTCACGGTGGAGGTTTTATTGCCCGTGTGGTTCTCCGGGATCTCTCAAAAAAAAAAACACTGAGTAACGGAGCACCCGTCGCGACACTCTCCCTAATCGTCTTTGTTTGTCTGCTGCTGAATTAATGCTGCCGCTCCGTGCCGCGCTACCTTTTCCTCTTCTCATTCCTTTCTCACACGGTCCCCTCCCACCTCGCTTGCTCGCAGCTCAATAAGCAAACAAACCCATTTCCTCTTGACACTCGGCTCCGTCGCGGTGATTTGCTGTGCTTGTCAGGTCGAATATTGAGCGACATTGTGGCCCCTTGTCAACAAAAGAAAGGCCCCGGAAGCTGGGGTGGATTATACCCCCCCCCACACACGGCATTCTGCCTTTTTTTTTTTCCTTCATTGTCTGGTGTGTAACCGACATGCAGCATGCCGATGCCAGGATGGCTCCCCTGTGGCATCCGCAGTGCAGAATGCCTGCCATGTTTTACCCAATTCACTTTGGCAACACTGGATATTACACACATGCATTATCTTGGGCATGTTTGCCTTTTGTTTTTAAAGTGTAAAGAGTGAGAAATAGGGGATTGGGGGGGGTGTATATGACATGCATCAAAGGCCCCACACATGGCACATGGGTCCAGCCCTGCTTCCCTGGTCCCCTTGTGTCAATGGTCCAACACCATTTTCTTGATTGAACATTGGGTGAGGAGGGAGAAGGCAGGAGGGCGTCCCTGGAAATGTCGTATGGTGCCCATGTTGGCCGTACTGTCAAGGACGTAAAGCCACCGAACATATGTTCCTTCGTTTCGGAGCCCCTCCCCCCCCGAAGCCCCACACTCTCCATGCTTTCTTTCTTGCACGGTGTGTACATGGCCAGGCCCGTGTCTGTCTGCCCGCGTTCTGAATTCAGCACACGTAGGTTTGTGTGTCTGAATGCCTGCGTGTCTGTGTTTGCATGCATAATGCTGCCTCTCAGTTGGACGGACGGCTTTCAAAGGGAGCGTTCAAGCTGTGGAACGACAAAGAACACACCCAGGTGAGAGACGGATCTTGAAATGGAGATGGGGGGGTGGGGGAGGGGGTGTCTCGGCTTAGACCATCAGCAGACCCATCGTCCGCCACCCTGTTTGCATCCCGCTGAGCGACAGTCGGACGTTGTAATCAATGGCGCAGCAGGTGCTTTAACCCACGTTGACACAGGTAGAGTTGCCTACACACACACACACACACACACACACAACGCCGTTTGCTCTTCGACGAGACGCCTTTGGACGCGGATATTAGACGTGTGCACCGTACACACTGCCACCGTGCACGGTGTTTGTTTTACGGCGGGTAATGAGATGCAAATTATCATGCATGGGGGAATTGGGGATCCCAAGCCACAAGAGAAGATGTGTGTCTGGGGGAGGGAGGGGGGGGGGGATGTGTCACACGTGTGCTGGCGCTGAGGGACATTCTTAGCCGGTAAAGCCGGCAGACAAACAGATTTCACGGCCGAGTGCAGCCACGGCATGTCAAAGGTGTCATGCCAAAACGGGGATATTACACCGGTCCGTCGGTGGAGGAGCGGGGAGGCAAAGTGACACCGGGTGCTTTCCGCACCATTAGGCGTGGATAGCTGGGGCCCTGCTTCCCCGGTGGTGTTGAGGACGTAGCCGCGGGGACAAAGAACCAGGAAGAGCTTTTGGGGAGGGGCTCCTTCTTTACTCGTAACACAGTAGCTTGTTGTAAGGAGCATATCGGCTTTTGAGGATGGGGTGCTGCAACACCACAGAACCAAATGTGTCGAGCATGAATGAACACGTAACATATGGAAGGGCTGATATTCTCACATTTGCATGGGTACGTGCCAACAAAAAAAGAGCCAGGAAGCAGTTTTGTACCGGTCCATTGTCGCACTCAAACTGAGAAGAAGAAAAAAAGAAAACTAAATGCACGCACAGACATTTCGACGTTTAGAAAACCCTCTTTGTTTGACTCTCCAGTGTCGGTTGTGTGGCGCTCACAAGTTAACTTTTGTCTAATCTCCCAGACGATGGCTGTAATGGTGCGACAGGGGCCTCTGGCTTTCGGTGTCACCCATCATCATGCATGCGTAGAAACGGGCTGGCAGCTCGGTGGTTTGGGACCTACTGTGTCGTGGCAGACGTCCCGCTTTCGAGGGGGGGGGGGGGGGGCCGCGGCTTGCCGTGGCTCGCCGTTTCTCCCACAATCTTGCGACTGACTCCGAAATGCCCCCCTGCCAGTCGAGCAGATAGGTGCCATATTTGCATATAAGCACGGAAGTTTGTCTGACATCTTGACGGCAGCATCAGGAGGCCCTTTAACTGAAAGCAACAGCAGTTTGAATGTATTGTCATCACACTGTCTTTTTATTCTGTCACCTTCTTGCATAACTTTAATAACCAATTCCTAATTAATTTGAAGGATAGCTACTCCCAAGGCATAACACACACACACACAATCACACAGCAACTCCCCTCCAACATTATGGTGATCTATTATTTTCCGCCCGCTTACACGAGATTTATGTTTTCCCCTCCCATCATCTCTGCCTTTCCATATCGACCCTAATATCAGTCGCATATCAGTCACAATTCCACGCATAACGTGTCACTGGGCACGTGCAGTAGAGGAAATCGTTAAAAAAAAAAAAAAAAGAACCCCACACTGGGATGTCGAGGGTAATTGAAAATTTAACAGACTCTCACTGTTCCTCTGTTGTTGGGCAATAAATCGCAGGGAACGCTAAATTTGCACCGTGCGGCTATTTGTTATTCATTTCGCAGCCTTATTTGAGGGAGGAGGAAGAGCACCGAGGGTCCCGCGGGGCGAATATCGCACAGGAGCCTGCGCATTCGTCTTGATCGCATGTCAGACTGAAGTGTGTGTGTGTGCGTCTGTGTGCGTGCGTGTGCTCTCAATTGTCCGAAACCCTATTTATAAATAGTTTTGGGTATGCGTAGCAGTCGGGCTCTCGCGTAACATCTGTTGCTTCTGTTCGCCGCACGTGAGAAATGTTTTCCAGCCGTCGTGCACGCGCGCGTTTTGGCTTTTCTTGCGTGCTTTGGCTTGTCGTGCGTTTGCGAATGGGGGGGGGGGAAAGTGAAAGAGACGTGGAGACTGGGAAAGAGTTGCTCAGTCTCTCTTCCAACCACCTCCCCTCCAATTTATAGCTCCTGGAGAGAGATCTGACAACAGGCCTGTAATTAAAGTTGAGAAAGAGAAGAAGAAGAAAAAGACGCCCTCCTGAAATGCCCTCGAGTTACACTTTTTTTTCTTCCTTTACTTTTTTTTTTGAGGGGAAGAAAAAGCTTTTTCCCATCTCCATTGTCGCACTCCTCCTCCTACGACATCAAACTTTACCTCCAGAGACCGTTTTCAGTACACAATGAACTAAAGTGGGATGCTGTTCAACCGAAGAAAAATCAGTTAACTGTCGTCAGTGATATTCAGTTCTTACTATTTCACTGACTGCACCCTGAGGCGTCTTTAACACCCATGTGTGCGGTACGCGCCACCCCCGTGTTGGCCACGTACCACCGCACATTACGGACCCACTTTGAGCCCCGTTGATTGATTTGGAAATGATGGTGTAACTGCCCCTTTTTTAAACATTCTAAATTTGACAGCTAATCAATACCTCCATCAATAACGTCTCTGTACAAAAGACCCCGCGGCCCCTGAGCTACAGCGTGCAGGTCTTTGAGTTCAGTAATAAATCAGGTCCTTTGACACTGACCACGTTTCCCCCGAACGGTTACGAGTTGATTTGCTGACAATCGGAGTGACGTTTGGAAGCTTTTTTCCCTTTTAAAACTCCCGTGTTTGCCTTTTTGTAAACACTGGCGCGCTTTCCGCGTATTTACGATAATTTATCTGGCAGAAATTATAAAAAAAGAAATTCAACAGACTGATAATGGAGCATAATATCGTTTTAAAAAAAAAAAAATTTATGCCGAGAACTTTTGCCAAAGCATCATTATCCCCGTTGGCTGAAGCATCGGACGACTTTTATCTCAGAAGTGACGATTAGACGATCGCGCTCACACAAACACTCCAACAGCTTGCAGCACACGTCCTTAAAATGACACGAGAAGTGTGCAATTGGAGAGACCTGTGCAGTTTCCACAAAGTAGAATACAAAGCTGGTTAATCAGTGACTGGCTTCGTCCTGCTTTCTTTTCTCGTTTCACCGTTCCTACGTTCTCCCTCGCGGAGCGTCGGCCTCCGTATTTTAACTGACCTGACTTTGAGAACAAAGGGGCATTGAAGAGCTCTCTCGGACTGTCTGGTGAATCAAAAGGCCCAGCGGGACTCCTTGGGGTGGGGTGGGGGGGGAGCGTGGAAGTCGACCCCAGGTAACCAGCTGGAGCACAAGTCTGCGAGGGAAACGCTTCACAGTTGACGAAATTGTAGATTTAGGATCATTTCCAAAAGTAACAACACGTGTGCTTTCACATTCGGAAGTGTTGAGAGATTGTTTTAACACCATCGACGGGCGATTTCCCTTTCTAATTCTGGCCCCAGCGTAAACGTTCAGGCCCGGGCCTGAGAGTCCGGCCCAGACGGAAAGGCGAGGGTTAAAAGTTTCCCGCGGAGGGCGTCGCTCGGCCCGCCATGGCGGACCTGTGCGTCCAGCAACTGGGCCGAGCTGGCCGGCTGCCAGGGGCGCCTCACGCTGCAGACAATACCCACCTGTGTTAGGCAGAGGAGGGGGGGTTGGTGTGAGTTTATTCGTGTGTGTGTGTGAGCTCAAACAGTCCGAGTGTGGCTCCTGCTCTCCAAATGTCCAACAGGCTCTTGCTTTTGGCTCGTTGTGTTGCCCTCTGTTGTTTTGAAGGCAAACTCGGGGAGATGAAGATTGAGAAGATTTTTTTACGGAGGGGTCTGTCGGTTGCTTGGTCTGTTCAAAGGACGCCAGACGCCCCGCGACCCCTCCACGAACGTGCTAGAGGGGCGAGGGGAGGGAGGTGAAAGGGGGTCCCTGGGGGTCTCTACTCTCTGGTTACTGCAAAGAGGCTGCTGCTGCCAGAGGGTCGCCATGGCAACGCTATTTGATTCCTACAACAATGCCAGAGCACCACCTCCCCCCCATCGTCCTCCCCTCCCCCCGGGCCACCCTCCCCCTTCTGAGCTACACACACACACACACACACACACACACACACACACACACACACACACACACACACACACACACACACACATACAAACGGGGGCCGTGTGATTGGAAGATTACATCGGGGATCACGGCAAAGTGGGCCCCGTAGTTGATTTAAAAAGAGGCCCATGCAAATTACAAGCTAATCTATGTGTAATTATAATGTTGGTTGTAAATTAATTAGAATCTCATAATTAATAGCATTATATTATAAATCCTTATCTTAATTCATTTAACGCATTCCCCGTCGTTTAATTAAAAAAAAACAAAAGATGCACGAAGCTCAGACCACGTCTGGATTCTCGTGTCTTTTCTCCGCCAAATGAGGATTTATTTTGATTTCTTTACTAAATTAAATGTAAATAAATGACACGTCGGAGAAATTTCAACCATTTGATCAACAGCTTGACGAATATGTAGCAACGAAGGCGCTCTATATATAGTGTAGCGTGTGTTATAGGCATCAAGCTCTTTAAAAAATGGTAAATAATACAAGTTGCTGTTAAGTTGAAATATCTACAATGAACGTCTCCGTAGTATGTTTTTATTTTTTGTATCTTATTTCAGATTAAAGAACATTTTTATTTTTAGCTGCGCTTTCATGATGCCGATTGGAGTACGAAGCCAGGTGCTAAATCACACAAGAAACCCCTTGAACATTAATAACACACCTCTAGTAACGTGTTCGCATGCCTGGCATCAGAGACACACGCACACACACACACACGCACACACACACACACACACACACACACAGAGAGAGAGATCTTCTCTTTGCCACTGTTGTACCAGACTTCACAGCCACTCCACTCACGGTGTGATGCTTCCTGGTGGATAGTGCCGCTCGAAGAGGGAGGAAACAAAAAAAAAAGACAAGAAGTCTGCATTTCACGAGGACTGTGAACACACCGGCTTTCGCCTCTCTTTGAATAAAGAACACGGGAGGGAAAAGTAGACTTTGCTGTTTGATTGTCTGTTTTGATTTGTCTCGTTTCCCACCGTGTGTGTGTGTGTGTGTGTGTGTGTGTGTGTGTCTGCGCGCTGGGATTTTGTATGCTTCACTGTTAAGGGACATGCCCGGGCTGCTGAGGGATTAACGCCACTGTGCCTGTGCGTCGTACAGTAGTATTCCTGATAGACGGCCTCTGTACCCAATGTGGACATAATTCACTGTATTTTGAGAGACGCACATTTCACAGTTGATGCATTGTACCGTTTTGGTTTACAAACAGCTGATGAAGCAGTGTTTGTGATGTATAAATCCCATCCAGGTGTCCAAATTCGTTTCGTCTACTAACTGCTTGTATCAAGCCCACGAGATGTCTCACCCCCTCCCCCCCCCCCCCCCTGCGAGCTGATGAAACATAATTGCAAGCGGTAATTTGCTCCGAAGAAACTGGGACGAACTGCTAATTTGTAAGATTTGTTTGACTGCTGTGAAAAATCAATAGGAAAATCCCACCGTACGCTGAACAGATGCCATATGGCCGCACGGCGCGTCGCGCGGGCAGGAAATGGCACATAGGCCTGCCAGGACGGCGGGTGGGGTGGGGTGGGGGGGGTCATCGGCAGGGCACCCCGGGGTCCCAGACTGCCTCGCTCTCCCGTCTCCGTCCCCTTTTGTCCTCCTGCTTGACACGACAAGCTGCGCACTTCTAAGAACTCGCTTGAACCTTTTCATTAAGCCGTTCACCTTCTTCTTCTGGGGGGGGGCTGACAGCTTCCCCTTTGATTCAAAGACTAAACGCTGGGAGGAAAAACAGGGAGATGATGTCAGACGTGAGCACAATACACCCGTGGATATTGTGGACGTTACAAGCAGCCGAGATCCAGAATGGAGGGCACTTTTCTTAATCGCAGCCAATTAGAGGGCCGGCTTGTTGCTCCTTACTACATGTTCAGATTGAAGCCACGGACTTTTGCCTATATCTGGGCCGGAGCTGGCCAAGCGGGGTCCCTTTCTTAATATGATTACGACAGTATTATGCCGTTGTCTGAACATCAAAAGAAGCCCGGGCCAATTATCACCCTTGCCTTTCAACGCGACAGCCCCCCCACCCCACCCCCCACGAGCGCAATCCTAATGGATGGGTTCGTCATCCAGTCAGGCCTTTCATGTACAGTGCGAAGCAGGGATGGCGCACAGTGAAAATAGATTGAACGTCAGAGCTAATTATCAAGGTCCCAGAGGCGTGTACAAACAGGTTCGTATGACAGGGAACGTGACGAGCTCCGAGGCAGTCGAGGGGAGTGGGAAGCCGAGCAACAACAACTTCGTGCCTTCGGGTGACGTTTTGAGGATGTAGTTTTTTATTTCTTTCTTTTCTTCAAATTTTTTCCGAACACTGTTGTAATCAAGATTGAGTGGCGTGTGAGAGCGGTGACTGTTGGCTTGGCTCCGTTTTTAGGTGCCGATTACCATAATCCCCCCCCCCCCCGTCAGAGCTGGGCTTGTATTAGCCCTTTGTGCTGTCTGTGCTCATGACAGGGAACCAAATGGATGTGGTTAAAACTAGTCCCCCCCACCACCTCCCATTTTATAACACTTACACAAACACACACAGGCTGCCTTTGCCAAATCACTCATAGTTTCACTTTTCTCCAAAGTGCCAGAGCGTAAGTGCTTGAACAAAGGTGTCCCCTGGATCCCCACCAGAGGCAGAGTTGGAGTCGACCCACAGTCCTTTCAGGAGTCAAATAAAGCCATTAAAATCCCCTTTTCCACCGCTTTGACATTCTCTTATTTATTTATTATTATTTAAAGCGCCGGAGCTGTCGCCTGCACAAAGAAGGCGGCGCTAAACACTTGTCACATTTTATTGGAACGGGATCCAAATATTGTAATTCCCGTTTTTTTTCTTTCTTCTGCCTGCATCATGGCCTTAGGATAACGTGCATGTGCAACCTCTTTACCTCCTTTATTTATAGAAGTAGTAGTTATCATTTTCTTGGGTCCATATATATATATATCTGTTATACTAAGGCTTTGATACAGGCCAGAAAAACTGTGAATTACAATATTTGGATAATGGATATGTCTCTTTCTGCTCCGTGTAATCGTGCACCCAGTGTAGCCAAGGCAACCTAGATGTTAATAAAGTTGTACCAGGATGCTGGGCAGCTCCTTCACGACCCTTAATTTACATTCTTCTACGCGGTTGCCTTCCCGTGAAGATACCCTGCGCTCCACGTCCCCGAGCCTAGTTCCAGCAGGTTCTCGGCGCCTGCACATCCAGCTCTCCTGCAGTTCATTCACAGGACCTGTGCGAGCCGCGGCCGTGCATTCCCAATCCACTCGGGTGCACGCCACACATGGATATTTTTAATATATATATATATATATATATATATATATATATATATATATATATACTGGAGACGCATGTATATTAAATGCGTCGGGTACACGAGTAAATCCAGAGGAGCCGTGTCGGCACGACTGGACGTCACTGTGGGCGATTAGCAGGCGCACACTCCATCACAATCCCCACAAGCATGTAAACAAGAGCTGAAGTGGCCTCTGCGCTCCACATACTGCCGCCCTGCCTTTCGGCTAACCTGCAGCCGGCGAGGGCGGCATTAATAATGTAACTAAACACTCAGACGTGATGGAGCGGCACAGGGAACCCAGTGAGAAGCACTCTGGTAGAGAGAGAGAGAGGCTATTAAACACAAACTATTTGTGGTGACTAATAGTATTTTTGTTTTCCAAGAGCTTAAAGTCTCACATACTCCCCTCACACACGTGCGCGCACACTCACACCCTCAGCCGGCGAAGACGGTAAATTGTTTGATCAGGAAAGATTAGGCTGGAAGTGACTGCAGTCTGCATGTAAATTGACTCCCTCTCTGTTTGCTTTTACCGTGTAGCCTGCAAGGCTCCATCAGCGGCACATGAACTTCACCCTAAATTAAACGTCGTCAATGTATACAGTTGTTATATTTTAGTGGAGAGTGAACGGTTTATCTGTGCTCGTCGCCGTTGCTAACAAATGGGCCTCGGCAGATGTGTTCTCCAGTTAACCTCCAGTCAGCCTTGAATACACAGACACACACACACACACACACAGGCGCACACACACAGGCGCACACAAAGCTGACTAGGGACAGCAGCTACTTGTATATTTATACATTCATGGGGTGCTGCTTCATGAAAGACACACACACACACACACACACACACACACACAGTCTCTCTCTCACAGGGGCCTTATTCTTGTGTCGAGGATTAGATGGGTTCAGGGCCAGAGTGCCCCTCTGGTTGCAGCTCTCGCCTCGGCCTGGTGTTTAGAGGGTGGAGGGGGTGCATGAAACCCTCGAGGGGGAAAGAGAGAGAGAGAACACAAATCATTACTGCTCATCAGCTGCTGCCACTCAGCCACTTATTTACTCAACAGCTTGGCTTCCCTGAAACGTACAGACAGACACACCTCATTATACATCGGGATTGGAAGGAGCCATTGAGCAACACTGTTTGGGGAGGAGTGTGCGGTAGTATGTCAGCGGCGGGTGGGTCAATACCGGAGAAACGCACAATTATTCATCACGACTTCAAAGCCTGATCTCAATAATACCGTTTTTATTTTGTATTTTTTATTTTTATCGCTGTGCAATTTTCATCCGGGAGAAGCGGTCTTGTCAACCGAGCCTCGGCATGACAGAAAAGTGTTGCTTCAGCGATACGCGGGCCCCCTATCTAATACCTTTTCCGGTGAATTATTTATGGCCGCTGTACCGCGTGAGCTATATGTAGCATATTAAATACATAATCCTCTCATCTTTTATGGATGCTCCTCTTGATACGAGCCTCGCCGATAAGTTTGATAAGAGCGCCTAATGTGTAGACCAGTGAGCAGATTTGAGCCAATGGTGATGAAACGTGATTGGCATTGCCGTTTGGTTCTGAAGCGAGGACGGGTTGTGTTGGGGGGGTGAATCAGACCCGATTGCTCTGGATGTGATGTCCCCTGTTTTATGATACGCCGTAAACACTTGCGCACTGTTTACACGCCTCGGCTGATGTACGAGGGGGGATTTCAGCTGCGCTCTGATCAAATCTGCCACAGGACAAGTCTGTGTCAAGTGCTCCTGCTCTCTGCTTCCTGTGTTTTTATTGTGAACAGAGGGACGGATACATGTGGACAGAAAGATGGGAGGAGGAGGAGGAGGGGTCCCTTTGATGGGCTGAATCTCTTGCTTTGTGGCAAACACACACACACACAGTAATCACATCACACGGTGGGGCTACGATACAATCTATCAGTGTACAGGAAATGGGATTCATCCATCTAACTCGATGACGCACCAGCAGTTGCACAGATAGCGGTGTTTTGTCAGCGAAGGACTGCCAAATTGATGCCGATAATATGGCGTAATTGCTGCAGACAAATGAGCCACCACTGAGGGAAACGAGTGATGTTGCTTTCGCTCCGCACACCTCAAAATTGGCACGTGAAAGTGGCGTTATAGCGGGGGAGGGGGGGGGGGGCATCGGGTTTAATAACCACGTAGTGCAGGACTATTTATGTGCGTTAAGAAGTGTTGATGCTGTTCCTGTGTTTGGTAAATGAGCGGACGTGTGGTGTCGGATCACAAATTGGTGCATACCTGATCCGGAGGCTGTAGAAGTTACAGGTGGTTCGTGAAATGTCGTTTCCTTGGCAACGACAAGAGGTCCACTGAGTCCGTGTCCGACGGTCAACTGAACGCGCACCTCGTGTTGAACACCGCGACGTTCTTGGGGGGACCGATTGGACGGTGAGAAACGATACCCATTGTGACCGAGTCCTTTTTGTGGCTGCTTGGGGACACACGGCTCCGTTTCCATTCTGCTCTTATCTAAGCCAGACTGATTGAGGCCCCATCGCTGTAGTTAAAGCTCACTGTGTAATGAGTGTTCAGCCTCTGTTGGGCGGAATATCGTAAAACGCGGTTATCAACACGGGCCGCAGGCGCGTAATTACGTCGAAATCGGCCCAAGAATGTAGATTTTGGCGGCGACGCGGTTCGCTGTTAGCGGGCTGATATGAGCGCCGTCCTCCACTCTTCGTTGCCACGACATCCTCCCGAGCTCTTTTTTTGTTGTGGTTTTTGCACCCATTGAACACTCTGTGTTGGGGAGCGCCAAAGAGGAGGACGGCGTGGAACAAAAGGTGCAAACAAAGAGGCGTTGCGGTCCAACGGGCGCGGAGACCTGCTGGATGAAGCGACAGTCTTTTTAGTCCACTTTCCTATCCGGGCAACCACGTTTTTTTTTTGTTTTCCAGTAATTAGTTAGTTGTGGTTTTAAAGATATTTCTGTTTGGAGACATCTGTGGATCTGACCAGTGCTTCTTTTCGTGACTTCGGTTGAGCTTGACGTTCTTGTACACTAATAATATAGACCTCCCTTTATGCCTCACACAGCCTCTTCATTTTGTAATCTAACTTTGCCCCTGGTGCAAACACTTAACCCCTGGAACCACGCTTAACTGCTCCATTATTACAGTTCTGTCCTCGGATAGCGGCCCCTCCAGGGCCCCTGCTTCTCCCAGTTGCCCTGGATATTCTGTCCAAAGTTATTTAAAGTTCTTTTTCTCTCTTTTTCTTTCTTCTTTTGAGTGGTAACATCCGGTTACCAGTAAAATAGTAATTGCGTCTCCCTCCCAGTGTTTGCTCGGAGGCTTTGATCTCTCCCGTGCTCCAGTGTTAAATGGTTTCCTCCAAATCGCTGCGAACATGCTGCGACTGGCTGCTCTTTTATCAGCAGTCCGCTAACGGGCGCTTTGATGCCACACACAACTCGCTGGGAAACGAGCAAAGCATGGAAAGTCCTGCATATATATATTTATATAAATATCTACAATTATATATACAATATACTGCTTATACGAGTCTGTTTCAGAGCAGAATGGCGGCGTCACTGCGTCGTTGAGTGTGAAAATATAAACCGGAGACCATGTCCAAAAACCGTATGGATTTCCTTTTTTTTTTTAATAACCTTTTCACCGAGAAAACTAATTACATAATTTCTGTTAATACGACAATAGTTGGTCAGCGTAATAGTCTGTTAATGTCCGTCGGCAATTTGAAAGGGGATTGCCTCGGCTTTCTCGATGTAATTTGCAGAACTTACAAGCGGATGCTTATCTTAACAAGCGGGGGGAGCTGAGATGGTTTGAAATGTTTTTTGTTGTTGTGCGTCTCTGTAATTGGCAGCGAGCTTATCGGAGGCAGTTTGGCCACACTTGACCGCTCAAAGGAGACTGTGATCAAGCGAGCGGCTGGATGTGACCTCTAGTGGACTTGTTTCATCCCCCCCCCCCCCCTGCCCCCCGAACCAGATGCTATACTTAACCCCTACCTCCCTGTGAGGGGAAATTGTACTGTACGCAGACGACCCCCCACTATTTCCATTCTCCTCTCTCGCGATTAACAAAATGACAGTCGAGGACGAAATGGGCCAACGATCCAGACATTAAAAATCCAAACGCTGATAAATTGCCGGGTGTTTGACTTTGCGAGACGTACTGGATTATATTGATTTTCTCTCTCTCTCTCTGTGTGTGTGTGTGTGTGTGTGTGTGTGTGTGTGTGTTTGTGTGAGTGAGTGTGATAGCAAGAAGAAGAAAAGGAAACGAAACCAGGGGCAAGAGAATGCAATATTGTGTTTCATTAAAAAAATCTATAGGGTATCTCATTACAGCCACATGCTTTTCTTTAGGATCGGGGGGGGGGGGGGGGGGGCGAGATGAATGTGCCTTACTGTCTCCGATGACCATCTCATCTGGTGTTCATGGAGAAAGCAGCAACCGGGCTCAATCTGCCCAGTATGCCGGCTACTTCCTGGCCATGTTTTTGCCCACTTGTTCACTGATTTCTCTAAATTTGATTTTGACCATGTCGGGTAACTCATGCGCGACAGGACTCACTCGAGCTGAGCACTGTGGTTTCCCAGCAGTGTTTTTTTTTTTTTAAGTGCGTCGTTTGTCTCGCCACGTGACTGGTTTCCCTGCTAGTTTCGACTTAAAGAGCATCTCACTCAGGGGAAAAAACAACAAAAAAAAACCCTGTCAGATAATGGCGTCTGCCGCCACAGTGAGACTTTTAGTGGGCTTTCTCTAACAACTAGAAAAGGTTAGCCCAATCCTCAAATCCTGACATTAAGTGATGGTTTTAACCTTTCGCCTGACTGCTCTGTGGGTACCCATTTAGCCCCAGAAATATGTTGTCTCTCGCCGTTTTTTGCTTTCCAATTATTTACCGCGAGGACGGTGTTTCTGGCGTTCCCGCGCAAGAACCCCCCTCCCTCCCACACTCTAAACCGGCTCTCGCAGTGAAACCCGTCTGCCGCACTGTCGTCTCAGTGGGCCAATCCTTCAACGTTGGGCCCGTGGGGAGGCTGATAAGAGGGGGAATTTGAGCCTCAATCAGTGCTGGTTAATTATCACGACCAGGGGAGGTGAGCGAGGTTTCCCCGTCTACTCGATCCCTCCTGGATCTCCGTCTCGCCTGGTGGAAGCTCTGTCCTCGTCTCCAAGGGATACTCAGCCAACCTCAAATATTGCAATATGCTAAACAATATATATATTTATTTACATCAGTTTATTTCTCCTACGATAGCCCAATTACAGTGTGTCGGTAGGATCAAGTTTAATTAAGAGGTTTGAGTTTGTAAAGTCACTAATTCCCTAATTAATGCACAATTTTGATTCCATGTACTTCCTGCTCGCGTGCATAGATGGACTCTGTCTTTCAGAAGCCAGACCCGGTGACACTGGAGCATTGTTCTCGTTTAGTGCTTCAACGGACACTTATTTGATATACAAGATGCTTTTCCATAAAATGCATGAACCAAATGCTGATCACACATTTTTCCGATTGCTTATTTTGTCCGTTTCTGAAGTGGTTTGAGGTGGAGCTGCGGCCAGCGCCACGTCTCCGAGGTGGTCTTGGGTTAAACGGCCTTAAACCGCAAAACAGGGAACAGGGGTCAGTGTGTGAGGTTGTTTAGAGGGAGGGGATTAGGTTCTCATTAATTACTGTTATACAATTGCATGGCACACTCACTTAAATGGTGAGAGTGCCATGCCCTCTCATCAAGCCAGAATGAAAACACATGGCACGTGGTTGTTTTTTCCGCCCCCCAAATTTTTTGATATCTTTCCCGGAGAATTTGTTAATCCTGTTAACCGGCAACTCGGATCCGTTTGTTCTTCAGATTAAAGAGACGGACGTTTGTATTGAAATGGCACTCTCTTTCTGGCAGTATTCAGTAAAAAAGCAAAGCTGATGGCGTCGCAGTGACCCGGTCGCGTCGCCTCCAGACCTCTACGAGTGGACAGGATGACGGAGAACCGCAGGCTGACATTTTTTTAAATTGTTTTTTATCTTCTCCCTTTTTTTGTGCTTTTTTTTGTGTGCGCTCGCCGCCCCAATCATTTTGTCTCTCCCTTTTTTTTAATTTTTTTATGGCTTGGCCTCAACCCCCTCATTTCATCAACCGCTCTGGGTAATGCTGAGAATACCAGATAATAACCCCCCCCCCTCTCCCCCTCCCCTTTACGTCTAGTTTGTCAAAGTGACTCTTTTCCATTTAATTTGCCTCTAATGTTTATCCTTCCAGTCTGGGATTGTGTCACTTCCCAAGACCCCCCCCCCCCCCACCACCACCACCACCACCACCACCACCACCACCACCACCACCACCTCCACCGTCTCCTTTATTTTCTATTACCTGGGAATGAAACGGGTGTCTCCTCTCCGGTGTTCACCTCCTTTTGATTCATTTCAAGTCAAGTGCCCATATTTCCAATTTTACCAAAAGTGAAATGAAAGTGAGCCTCAACTTGCAGCCGCTCCATTACAGAATCCTTGAGGAGACCTCTGTAATCGTCCGTTGATGAGGGGGGAAAAAAGGACGCAGTTTTCCTCGAATAGGTAAACTTCAAATATATAAAGTTTGCTGCAAGCTCTTTCTCTTGATCTATTAAAGACTCCTCGTCCCCTTCACACTTGGTCTCGAGATCATTGTTATTTCCCCGAGGGGGTTTCTTGGCGGTAGTTCGGCGAGGTGGGAAGATGAAGGTTTTTCTGCAGAGAAACAGACACGGAGTTGAGGAATAAAGATGAAGGAGGATAGGGTGAGGAGGGTGGGTGTGTAGAGTGTGGGAGGGAGAGCCAGAGACAACCATTTCCATTAGTGTCATTAAAGCGACCCTGACGCTGAGGGGGTAGAAGGACAAACAGTGGAGGGATAGATATAACAGAGCGGTGAATGAAGTCCGCCCGCCTCCATCTTTACCTGCGTGGAAGGTTTCCATTCATCTTTGATGTGCTGTCATCGAGGATTCTCTGCTCGTCGCGTCAGGATAAAGGCTCAAATGACCCGTTTACGCAACCGGAATGCAGAGCGAAGAGCGATTGTATTCACACACATATATATGTGTATATATATATATACATATACATATATATGCAAAAAGTATGCACATATTATAGCTTTACTTTGCAGGATTTCCTCGTCCCTGACTCCGAGCCACAGAAGGGCCTCTTGTTGCTGAAAATGTGACGTGTTTTTTCTTTTTCTTTCCGTGAGTGGTCTGCTCTGTCTCAAGAGCGGCTCAATAAGGAGGCGAGTCGATAAGGCTGCCTCTCAGGCGGTGGTGGGTCAATGAGGGAGGAGGAGGCTTCCTGCTGAGCGAAGGGTAGAAAGGAGGAGAGCAGAGGGGGGGTGAGGGGTCTTTGTGCGGAATGCAGACCCTCGCCCCGCTCCTCGTTATTATTTTCCTCGACATTACACCTCACGTTGAGAGACTGGCGGTGCATTCTTCTGCGGGAGCTGCACACTGCTTTTGGGGGAAATGCATGCAGGTTACACACACACACACACACACACACACACACACACACACACACACACACACACACACACACACACACACACACACACTCCCCTTGACAGGGAGCCTTGTAACATCTACAAATGCTTTTTAGCACTGGCTCTGAGCGATGGGAAAT
The DNA here is from genome assembly GCF_009769545.1 of Cyclopterus lumpus. Classification (NCBI taxonomy): domain Eukaryota; kingdom Metazoa; phylum Chordata; class Actinopteri; order Perciformes; family Cyclopteridae; genus Cyclopterus; species Cyclopterus lumpus. Next base: position 25,141,154 of record NC_046968.1, read on the forward strand.
ACAGCCCCAAACTCCATTCTGTCTCGGCAGCGTTTCAGGGCACCGCCTTTAATCTGGGCTCCCAAACCCGTCATGACTGCTGAGCAAAGTGGGTTTGGGACCGAGGTAACAGCTCATACTTAAGTGGACAACCTCATTTTCTGGCCGCTCGCTCGGCTCGGCCTTCGTTCTCGCCGTCCGCCCCCAGTGCCGTGGTTCCCGAACTAGATTACACTCACACTGGAACCGCGAGAACCATTTTCGAGGGCCGACGCGTCTTTTCTACGCGAGGAGACGAATTCCGTCTTTTTTTTTTTTTCTTCTTTATTTGTGTTCCGTTCCAGATTAGATATCTGCACTGCACTTTAACGATGCATGGGAACATGCGCTCCGCTTAGTTCTCTTTCAATCAGCGCTTCAGAACACATCAAAAGAACACGGCTGTCGTTTTTAAACCTTGTTATTTGCCAAAAGTGAACCTTTCCCTGGCCTGGAAGTTGAAGCGCTTTGAAAAGTCTGTGAAGGTGACATTTTGTTTGTCTTTTTCTAATTGGCGTGTATTCAATTAAGCGCTTGCAGGTAGCGATCCTTGGATCCAAGAGACGTTGGCCTTATCCTGCTCACACGCGACAGTTTGGATCTCGTTGACCTTTTTATTATTAACCACCGACATGATTTTCCTGCCTCTTCCTTTGGTGTAAAGTAAAGTTCAGAGGCCTGTATTGATATGTGGGGGCTTTGATGTTATTTCTAAGAGACCAAATAAACGCGAGTTTAATTTGAGACGGATTTGAAATGAATGAAATGAGCCTTTTTGTTGCCATAAAGGAGCGGATCGGGGATAAGCTTCATGGCCGAAATCCATTCTCTCAAGCTTATTCTTCTGATTTCTAGTGTCTCCGCAGTCCACACAGAATGGGATTGCGAAACGTTTCGTCAACATTTTGGAATAAAATGAAAGCGTTTGTTTGGTTTTTTTTGGTTGTTTTTTTTTGGCGGCTGATCATCGTCAACATATTTGATCAGCGTGTCCGGCCTTGGTTTGGACTTCGGGCTCGACCGGGACCTTCGTTGTTTGCGTTCTTGTCCTGTCGTCATGTGTGCTTTTGGCAACGATTTCTTTCCTTTTTTTTTCTGGGAGGGAAATTATTCCAGGTGGTTTGTGTAGTGGAGCCTTCCAGTTTGTCCTCTCCCCCCGCCCCGCCGCTCTGCTGATGTTGGACGTTGTGTCTGCAGCTGAAAAACAGATGGTTGGCCATTTTGTTTGAGGGTAGAGCCGACGCTAAGCCCTCCCTTACTGCTCCTGTGACGGGGATAAAAAGCTGCTGCAGGCGGCTGTTTTGCCTCCGATAGGATGCTACAGGACCTCCAAGCCCATCCAGTGTTCTCCTCGGAGAGCAGCTGAAGATGGTCTTTTGACTGGACGGGAGCCAGACTTGAGCCCCCGTTTCCAGCAGAGATGATGAAGCACGCCACGGTGCCTCAAATCTCCACCCACTGCTCCTCCACTCTGGTCTCTCTCCATCTGTCCATGTACAACATCAGTAGAATACATATTTTCCGCCCAATATGTACACTGGGCCGCTCTGAAATATCGATTCCCGGAAATCGGGGGCTACTCGCTTCAGTCGAGTTTCATCCCCGCTCGCTCACTGCTAAGCGTTACTGTGGAAGGACGTGGTGTATCCTCCTTCTTACTGATGTTTAGTCACTTGAATCTCACATCCACTGCACTGCACTGTGTGTGTGTGTAATACAGTTTGATGTCCTGTAATGTTGCATTACAGGACAATCGATCCGTCCTCGACTCGTCAGAGTGCCGAAGGCCCAACGGTGTCCTTTGGGACGAGGCCACTGCTCCCCCCCCTCCCCCCTTCTCATCTTATCCGTCATCGAGTCGGTGAAGAGATGATGGCGCCATGTTGTCTTTTCCCCTATTCCCTCATGTGGAAGTGGAAAATATCTATTCACTTCAGTCATTTTCTGCTGTAATTGTTTGTGCTTTCAAGAGAACTAAGTGCACCGAGGACAGGCGGCCATATTGCCACCATTACGCCGCTTCTGTCTCCGGGTCCCCACGCCGGGGACTCTGTGCCGCGAGGTAGAGAAATTACCTCCTCGCCGTTTAAATAGCTGAACCGTTGACTCCTCTGTCTTCTTCTCTTTCTGGTTCTCGCACCCCCCCCGGGACACGCGCCATTTCCTTGGAAGAGAGCAGGCATATTTTAAACTGCGTTTAACATTCTGCCACCTTATTAAAATGCCTTCATACCCTCTTAATTATAATTTTTTTGCTAGCGCTCCTCGAGCCCCGCGGAACCGATAATTGGTGTTATTTATCTAAACAATACCACGGTGTGACTCGTCGGGTTTGGGAGCGCTTGAATAATGGATGAGGACAAATGCAAAGCAATTGCACCGACTCTGGCACCATCCATGTCGAGGAAAAGGGGAAACCGGCCAAATGTTTACTCCTTCGCTGCGCCTCTCTACTTATAATAAAGCAAGACGTGACATTAACTTGCCAGGCAGGCTAGACTGGGTTACATTTGTCAGTTCCTCTCGTCCAATTCCAGACGGGGCTCGTGGTTTCATAATGAAAAGCCTCCCGGAGTCTCCGGGACGGGCCGAGGAGCAGTGGCTGAAAAGGCCAAATGAACAAAAAGAGGCTTTTTTGCCCTGGTGTTCATGGAGAAAGCAGCAACCGGGCTCAATCTGCCCAGTACACCTCAGAGAGCGTTTGGGTCACTGGGAGTCCTGCAGTGTCCTTTTCATTTCAGCCGGCAGCGCATTTAGTGTGACTGGGGCTTTTGAAATGTTCCATTAAGGTGGCGGATGGCGTCCTCGGAGATGTGATTTTTGTGTTTCGAAACCTCAAAATGCAGCTTCAGTAAAACTCTTCTCTGTATCTTCTGCAGCAGAATAAATCTGGCAAAGCAGTTAATTTGACTTATTGCTCTTTGCCGCCCGAGTTGTCCAAACTTTTCGAGCATCCGGCTAATGTCTCCTCCCCCCTCCTCCCCCCCCAGGTTCAGCAGCGCAGCCCTTCAACCCCTTCTGGTTCACGGTGGAGCCTCAGGACACGCTGGCGGTCCGGGGCAACTCGGCGCTGCTCAACTGCTCGGCCCACAGCGACGCGGCGACGCCGGCGCGCGTCGAGTGGAAGAAAGACGGCACCTTCATGAGCCTGGATTCGGACGAGAGGCGGAACGTGCTCCCCGACGGCTCGCTGTTCTTCGCCCACGTGGTCCACTCCAAGCACAACAAGCCCGACGAGGGCACCTACCAGTGCGTCGCCACCATCGACAACGTCGGGTCCATTTCCAGCCAGACGGCCCGTCTCTCCGTGGCCGGTAAGAATGTTTTACACTGTGTCCCTAAATCAATATATCCCTCAACACCATGGGTAGAACTACGGCTGGAGTTTGTGGTGAATTATGGGTAGAATTTAACAACTGTGCATGTGCAACAGAAAAGTCTTTACGCACCCCGTAGTGTTTTCTCTGTTCTGAAGAGAACTCGACACATCTCTTTCAATATTTGCTCCATTTATAGATCACATTTTAATAAACAGTAGGTGTGTTTTTATGTTTTATTTTTTAACGGTAAGTTTCACATGACAAATGTCATCCCTCATCCTCCGCAATGGTTTTATGACTAGAGAACTGCTTATCTCATTGAACCAACTAATAATTGCGTAACGGTAGTGGATTAAAAAAAAGCATTCATTCGCATTTTGTTCTGCGCATTTTCTTGAATCCGGTGAGGATTTGTGACGCCTTTGAATGCAAACCTGGCTAGTGTAGATTATGTTATGTCATTCAATAGATTTCTCCCCTTCAACCATTTCGTTCACAGCTCCTGCCGCACGGTAGGTGTGAGGCGAACGGTTGCTTTTTCCCATTGTCCTTGAACTGCTCTGCGATTTTGTTCTTTCTCTAGCACAACAAATAAAAAAAATCCTTCACCTCGCCGGAGCCTTGAATGCACCGCCCCGACTGCACGAACGCTTTTTCCTTTCTGCTTCTCGTCCCACAACCTTGTTCACTTTGGGACCGGCATTTGCCCCCGAAATTAAATTTGCAGCCGGAGGAGCCGCGTGCGCTTTGAGCTCGGCGTCGCTCCGCCAGATCTGAAGCCGCTCGTGAGAGGCCTCTTGTTGACGATGGGATGGAGTTCAGTCTCTGAGCCTCTCGGAGGCCGAGAGCCCGTGTGAAGTTCTTGCTTTCTTTTCATAGATTCTACAGTTACAAGTTAATGAGGCAGCGTATATATTTATAAATATACAAAGATTGAGAAGATATATATTTTTTTTTCGCTGTTGTCTCGCTGCATCGGGATCTCAGACTCTAGCGCTTAGCATAGAGCCAAAGACCAAAGTGACTTGTTTAGTTCCTGAGCCAAGACGAGTTCTGCTCCTGGACAACCTCACCGACAGTGGGAACTGCCGGGGGTCGACCATGATGGCGTGTTGGATTCAATCAATTTCCACTTGAAGAATTTCCAATTTCCACTCCGCTGTTACGGGCGCTGACGCGCTTCTCGCATTGGAAATTCATCGGCATAAAAGCTTCAACCGTTGTGCACATTGGCTAATGTTGGAACCCCATTAACACTATTGCATTTATGGTTCTACACACACGTATATGCACACCAAACACTGATGCATCTCCAGCCGGCTGGCAGGTGGCCAATAAAAAGGTTAATTGTAGTGAGAGCAGGCCATTAGGCCGCCATCGGACCCGGGAATGATGGCGCGTACGGGGTGGTGGGGTGGGAGGGGGCGCGACCTCTCCGCTGCGGTGACGGAACGAGTCACGGTTGGCCGGCGTGGCAGAGCCCATCTGACAAATACGGGGGGGGGGGGTGTTATGTGAGATTGATTTCGAGGAGACCCGCGTCTCGTTCTTCTGAAAGGAACGCCTCCACACACGGCCGCTTTGCTCCCTGGCTTCACCTCCCTGGCTTCACCTCCCTGGCTTCACCTCGTTACAGCACCAGGCTCCGCAGTCCTTTGACATTATGCGATGCATTTCTATGAGATGCGGTGAGCAGGTTGGAGCACATGTAAACACAACACCTCCCGTCGTCGATGTGTTGCATCTCCTCGGAGGTGAAAGACGGACGTGTAAGAAATGTTCACGCCATATTTAGTTTTTTTTTTTTTGTTTTTTTTTTTACACGGAGAAAACATGATTACATTTTGATGTAAAAAAAAAAAATACAAAGATATGTCCATCTCGCTACATGTAGATTACCATAAATAATGAAACCAACAAATCAATACATGAACACCGTTGATTTCTTCAATGTCTCAATGCAGTGAGATGCACCGGTGTTGTGAAAAATAACCGTGAGAATGACCCCAAAACTGAAGTCGCTTGACATTATATATGAATATTTAACCCCTGTGGTAAATATACACATATAAAAAAAACAAGGTATTCTGGATGTTGTTCCCCACATTGCCTTTCTTTGAAGTCTCTCCTCCTCGTGCTTTGTCATCCCGTCTCTCCGTGTGTTTCCTCCTGTGTGTGACAGTCAGATACTCTGGATGCACAAGCAGACTCAGGAGGAGGGATTGGGGGGGGGGGGGGGTGTTGTGGCCAAGTGGGGCTCAATCTTATGTATTCAGTTTGAGTCTCTGAAAGAGAAATGGAGGGATGGGGGGGGGAGAAAGAAAGATTATAGGGCAAGAGAGCGAGCGGTACACAGCAGTGATGGTCGGGACACGGAGCGAGACGCGACTAATGAGAAATCCCATTTTAACTGTCTCCTCCTGCTTAAGAATTGCTTGAGGTGAGCCCCCCACCCTGAAAAGGGAAGCCCCCAGATGATGAAATGAATTAATGTACCCTTTCTCTCTCTCTCTCTCTCTCTCTCTCTCTCTCTCCTTCCCGCTATCTTGCAGTCTCTTTTGTTTTCCTCCCCGACCTCTCGGTATGTAGATGAGACGGATCTCTTTGAATATTATCAGCTTTTTTTGTTTTGGTGCGTCTGCCCCGTCGGCTCCTCCTCTTGTTTTTATAACCTCTCTCTCTCTCTCTTGCTCCCTCACTTTTAGGCGGCGGCGGTGTATCGAGATAACCAAAAGCCACTTATCGCTCTGCTTTGATATCAGGTTTCTGGGGGGGAGGGGGAAACCCTAATTTCTCCCTGCCCACAGTAGTAGAAATTATAGGCCGAACACTCTTCATGTGTCGCCTCATATTTAAGCGTGCTCCTCCTTTGATAGAGTCGGACACCCTTTGAAGGATTTAGGGGTGTCGGCACGTTCTTTAATCCTCTTTTTTTTATGTATTTTGATGTTTGTGTGTGTGTGTGTGTGTGGGGCTTCACCCCCCCCCCCCCCAAGGACATGGCAGCTTGCAAAAGTGAAAAGAGGGATAATTGCAGCGCTATTGCGTGCGTCGCCCTTTGTGGTGTTGTCGGAGACGCTTTGTACGACATGCGGCCGGTTAATTAAGTTGGCGTCTGGACATATTGAGAATAATCAAACGTTCATTTGTGTTTCCACAACAATGAATTTGAATGTCAAGCCGAGATGGAGGAAGACACTCGGTTGGGATGAAACATCACAGTAAACAAGTGTTTAGTTGGATAATGTGTGAATAAGCTCAGTTAGACGGATTTAATCTGCAATAAATCATACCACCGTGGACCTTTTTTTTTATTATACTCTGCTCCTTGTGTGTGTGTGTGTGTGTGTTACGGTGTCAAGAGGTCGTGTAGATGTTGGTGCAGTTTACTTGCGTTGGGTTTCTCATGTTTTGTCGACCCCCGTTGGTGTCCCACACCTTTCCCCTTTGGTTTCTTGGTTTCCTTCCCTTCTTTAGACGTGGTCCCTCCACACTTTAAGAGCCCTGCAGCCTCCTGCTCGTACAGCTGGCCTGGTGGCGTTGTTTCAGGCAGATTGACGTGCACTCAAGCAAATGTTTACCTTTTTTTTATACTACTGACGCGTTGTGTAAACAATAAACCGGGTTGTCCTTATCCGGTTATGCAACTAAGAGCAACACGGTCAACACAGCTGTAGAAGTGTTTCTGACGAGGCTTCAACGTTACGGGCCTGCAAGGCGGCACGGTGGGGAAAGAATAACCCTTTGCTGTGTCTTTCGCTTCCTCAATAGATCAATCCAACTAACTTTTGCTAAACTCGGCGTAAACACACACACACACACACTCTCTCTCACACACACACACACACACACACACACACACACAAAGAGAGAGAGAAGGGCAAACTACAAAACTGCCGTATCTCAGAGGTATCAACAGAGATAAAGTCCAATCAGATGATGTCTGACCGCTATTCATTCATCCTGCTTTTCACACTACCCAGAAAGAACACTCCCGCTGCACTCTTTCATTTCTCACTTTTCATCCTTTCTCTCCCTGAATCAACCTCCCTGTCCTTTCTTCTTTTTTTTTTTTCACCTTCTTTACTACCTCTCTCAACCCTATATTTTCTCTTTATTATCCTTTCAGCCCTCTACCGCTCTCTCTCTCACACACACACACACACACACACACACTCCCGCACACACACTCCATTTTGTTGCATCCAAGTTATAAAGTGCCAACATGACAAACAAACGGTAATAAATCTGAAAAACAAACGTACACAAAAAAAAACTCTCTCCCACTCTCAAAGTAAGAGAGTAAGAACAAGTAACTCTCAATATAAGTGATTGGAAAGTTGAAGATTGAGGTGGAGCGACGTCCATTATCCTGATTTCCATCCGGAGGGACGGAAGAGGCCGCCGATTAATCCTGCGTTGAGCCCGAAAATGAAAAACAACATTCGGCTTCCCCTCGGTGCGCGAGTAATGAAAAAGGAAAATAAGTGAAAGCGCTGTAGAAAAAGGGAAGAAGAATTGGGCTGTTGTAGCCGACCGCGGAGCCGAGGCTGTAAAGCAGACTGAGAAAATATGATGTGTGGAGAATCTCTGTTGAGGTGGGAGCTGTGGGTGGGTGTAGGGGGGGGGGGGGGGGGAGAGATCCATCTCTGGAGGCTCTCTGGATGGAGGCGGCAGGAGAAGACGTGTTGGCAGAGTCTGTTGGGCTGGAGGAAGATGACAGCCTCCATCTTACGTGTATTCACTGACTGATTAGGTCCTCTGGGTAGGTGGAGCGGCTAATGGAGACGGCCGCTTTCTCCACTCTTCAGACACCTCGGTGTGTGTGTGTGTGTGTGTGTGGGGGGGGAAATGTACACCCATGCGTTTAACTGTCTTTGTACGTCTCTAGAATTCTTTTTCGGCATCGTTCCACATGAGCTTTGCTCCGATTGTAAATTCAAAGTGAAGTTGTTTCTTTCTCACTTTACCCGTTTTCACCCCCCGTTTCAACACAAGCTGGCGGTTCAGAAGTTTCTTCCTTTCTTGCAGACTCATGCTCCCGTAAGGCGGAAACGCAACCAAGTTATTGCAAAAATCATGATTTTTTTTTTTTTAAACCGGATATATAGATATTTTTTAATATCGCCCTCTGCTTTGCTGTTTTTACACAGGCCTCAAGTGGACCAGGGGGTTTGTGTTGCGGACGGCTTGATGACCTTTTTTGAGAAATGTAGTGACATTTTGAGCTCGAGCTGCGAGCTCCAGTCATTGAAAAAGTGTTTGCCACCCTTGGCTGGGTTTTTTTTTTCCGCTCGCATACGTTTAAAAATAAATAAATGAAGGTCTAGCAGAATCTTGCTGGTTTCTTCAATGTTACCGACCCGAGATGAAAGTGGACACAGACAGGAAATGCACTAACTACTAAGTCTTAATCAGTTTTAAGTGCAACAAAAATGGTTTTTTAAATCATGTGCCACATGATGTACCAGAGAGGGTTAAAACAAATAATAATTAAAAACACCCCCCCCAGAAACTGGGGGTCTTCAGCACGACGAAGATGCATTTAGAGTTTCAAATTTAAAGTGCCCTGTCCAATTGACTGCTGCAGTCGGCTGAAGATGAACTCTGGCAGAATGACGCCTTTGCTGCCATCTGCTCCACGAAAATGTACTTTTTTTATGCGAGTGTCATAGTTTCAGGGTCTCATACGATTCGCTCGTCGTCAGCTACAGCTGTACGTGGGCTTTTACTTCAAATATATGTCGAAGCCTCCCGAGGCCGAGTGTGCCGTGGATCATTTTAAATGGATATCCTGTACACCAATGGAATAAACCGTTAGGACATTAAACCCGCGTGGTTGGATCATCTGCAGCTTGCAATACTTTAAAATGAGTCGATTCTTGTTCGTTGCGCGACAGCAATGCTGCTCGACTTCTTGTGTTTTGGCCGAGGACTGGAATGTGATGAACTGGAGGAGAGAAGTTTCCACTGCGTCAATCGTGTGTGTGTGTGTGTGTGTGTGTGTGTGTGTGTGTGTGTGTGTGTGTGTGTGTGTGTGTGTGTGTGTGTGTGTGTGTGTGTGTGTGTGTGTGTGTGTGTGTGTGTGTGTGTGTGTGTGTGTGTGTGTGTGTGTGTGTGTGTGTGTGTGTGTGTGTGTGTGTGTGTGTGTGTGTGTGTGTGTGTGTGTGTGTGTGTGTGTGTGTTTGTGTGTGTGTGTGTGTGTGTGTGTGTGTGTGTGTGTGTGTGTGTGTGTGTGTGTGTGTGTGTGTGTGTGTGTGTGTGTGTGTGTGTGTGTGTGTGTGTGTGTGTGTGTGTGTGTGTGTGTGTCGTTCTGGTGTGCCAATAATGGCTCTACGTGAGACGTGACTATATGCTTCCAGTCGCATTTGCCCATCTAGTTTTGGTCCCTTGTGGTACAAAGAGGAATTGGGAGTCATCTTTTATTTAATTTTTTCAATGACATTTAAAAGAAACTGTTTCAATATATTAAATATTAACACGAAATAAGGTGAACATACGTGTGGGGTCTGTGTGAAAGTCTGACGTTCCCGGGAAGGGTTCCGCGAGCACGTAGATTTATAGACGACTATCTTTTTAATTCCACAAGCCAAGGTGTTATTACTCAGTCCCGCCCTGAGGATACGAGGCGGATTTTTGACACTTAACTCCCCCCCCCAAAAAAATAGCTGCTTTGTGCCGGTGAGTTTTTACAACCTGGGGGAGTGCCTCATTCTAAGGAGTGAAAAGTTTCTTTTGTTCTGGAGCGGACAACCCATTCTTGCAGTTTCTCTGAATCTGCATTAATAAAAGAACTAATAATAATAATTTTTAAAAAAAGAGGCTTGACTGCACTTGAGAGCATTTTGTTTATCCTCCCCTCCCTCATTGACATTCACGGTCCGTGGCCTCCTTCCTCACGGTTCTGCAGATAAAGATACCGACGTGCTCATCTGCATCGGCCTTTCATCTCCCGGTGCCCGTCCGAGGGAGCAGGAGCCAGTTTTTTATTTATTTTTTTCATATTAAAACGTCCCCGTGTTTCAAAGCCAAATTGGGCTTCATAGATCTTTTTGAACCCCCGCGAGAGAGTATTCTTTTATTTTTTTTTAGGATGGCTCCCTCCCCATGCCGCGGGGGGGTAGAATCTTTTCAAACCCTGTGTTTATCAGACACGCGGAATGGGCAGAAAAAAAGTGAGACTGAAAGTTTGTATTCCAAGTTGATTCGGGTTTTAATATATTAAAGGCCGCTTGTCTCTTTCTTTTCTTTTTTCTTTACAGAGAATAGCTTCAGCAAAAAAAAAATCATTCCGATATCGACGTATCGCGTGAGCCCCTTTACCCGTAACTCCTCCCATTTTCATCACTAGAGGATTACAGACGTGGCGTATTCCTTTTTTAAAAACTTTTTTTATTCAGCACTCCCCTTTTTGAAAGATGTTCTGTGAGAGAAATGTGTGATTTCAGGGTGACAGAAAAGGGATTTCATTTCGCTACTCCTACAGGTAAATAAAATATGTTTTCGAACTGGCATATTTTACTCTCCGAGCCTCGTGCTGAGGATGCAAAAAATATGGAGCAAACCGTATGAGCCTTCATTGCATATTCTGCACTGAAAGAACGCCTCACCCCCGGGCACAGATGGAGAGTGTGCCGAAGAAACCAAAGTGTGAAGTGCTCAGTTGGTGAGCATCTTGGTTTTTATTATGCTTCGGAGACCAACGTTATTTATGGATTTACTTTTTTTTTTCGGCTCCTTTTTTTTCTCTTTCTTTTTGGACGCCATCGGAGTAGGTTCCCGTAAGCATTGATGGTTTTATGATGGTGGTGGAGGAGAGGCGGCGCTTTAACTGAAAGGGGCACCCTTCAAGGTGTGAGAGGTGACACCTCGAAAAAGCATTTCTCACCGCTTCCCCTCGGTTTCTTATCCCACACTCAGTCAGCTGGAAGACGGAGTGCTTCTTAATGGCGGTGGAAAAACGAGAACAACAACAAAAAAAAAGTCTCCCCTCCAGTACCCCATTTCCATTAATAATGGTGCATTCCCTGATTCTTCTTTAGTGACGACCTACAAGGTTTTATCCCGGAGAACTCTGCGTTCTGCTTGACGGTCCTTAATGGAACGTTCATTTGCATTCACTTAGTTGCTTTAAGCTAAAGACAGACGGCCCACATTCCCCACTCACTGAGAGCCAACGGGGGGGTGGTGGGGGGGGTGAAGGTTTTTTTTGAGGGTGCAGGATGGACGGGTGGCGCTTGCCAAGTATTTTCCTCCGCATTCTGCAGAGCGACGGGAATGAAAATAAAAGCTGGGGATGAATGGGGCAGCGTACGTGTTCTTCATCTGGTATAAAGAAGAGGGGGGAGCTGCTGGAGCCTGTTCAGGCCTGCTTCAACACAGACGCTCGTCTTGATGCGCAGGGGCCACGACATGTGGGATGCAGGAGAGAGACGAGTGTGAGCATGAGCCGAGTGTGAAAAAAGAGAGATAAACAAAGGAGTTGAAGAGCAGGAAACAAACAACAAAAGTGTGTGTGTGTGTGGATCATGATTTGACTGAGATGTCCTGAACTCTGTGTGTATGTGCCGGTGAGTGTGTTCAGACCTCATCTCGGCACCATGCGGCGCCCTGACGCTCGCTGGCTGCATGCTGTGTGCAGCGCTCACGCACACACACACACACACACACACACACACACACACGCACACACACACACACACACACACACACACACACACACACACGTGTGTCATTTCCGCGGCGTGTGGAGGCGTTTGACTCACCGAGGTGAGTGTGATGAGGCTTGATTGATGATTAAAAAGAAACAAAACTAGATAAATGCTTGTAGTTTGAGTTGAGCCCCCCCCCCCCCCCCCCCCCCCGCTGTTAGTGTTGTGTGGTATTATGGAAATGTTGTACAACCGATTGCATCCTGCTGTATCATAGAGAAGAGTTTAATGTCTCTGAGGGCCAATAGTCAACAGTCAATAACCGTAAATAATACCCCAAAAAGCACTAAAATCCATACGCTAATCGGTGAGTTTAACTTTAATTCGTGGTGTTCTCACTACTTTCCAAACGCACGGAGCCGTACAGCTTTGCAACGCTGCCGCCGCATAAACATCTCGCGCTTGTGCCGGCGCGAGATGTTTATTTACTACACTTCAGTCAAGACTCAGCTTTTTGATACTTGGTTCACCAGTTGGAGGCATGCGAGCGTAAAAAAAAAAATAAGAATAACAAGTTTTCTTAAATAATTCAAGGTACCACGGGGGGGGGCCGTATTTGATGTACAAGTAGACAAATGTTCCCTTTTTATGGACACGCCTGACTTTATGATAAGTCTGAAAGTTGTTTTGGGTCGGCATACAAGATGAATAAAAGCAGAACCTGTGGAAGATGGACCGTATCATGTTCCTCAGTGTGTGTGTGTGTGTGTCCTCCAAGCTGTAGCTGTATAATAACTTGCGCTCCAAGGTCAGTGATAAGTATCTCCCCTATTGTTTACACACACACACACACACACACACACACACACAGAGGGCAAGTCAAGGCAAAACAGCACAACAACAACGTTCTTTATTTTTCTCATGGCACACGCTGCCATGACGATGCTTGCACGTGTACGACATCTTTCTAGAGGCAGAGAGGGATTGCGCAACCGTGCGCTCGAAGGACGGGAACGCGCCGCCCAAATTCCTATTGCACGAGCACACATCTTATTTTGGGGTGGCCTTCGGATGGTTTCGTCTCCACGTTGGATGATGCAGGCACACATGTAGTACTGTGTGCAGACACATACATCAATTTATACAATTAAGACTCACCGGAGGATGATTTTGTTTTCCGAGGCATTCGACGCGGCATCTGCTCCGTCTTTTGAAGGCTGCAGATGGGAGTAATTGCTCACGCCGCTCCGTCCCACCGTCCAGGTGTTCCCGGAGATCTGTTGCATCCATTAGGGCCGAGTGATTGATTAGATTGGCCTTCATCGGTACTTTGTCTTCTTCGCCGCCTCTCCCCGATACCAACGTTTCAATGCCTCCGCTCGGAGATCCAAATTCGGTGTTCTAATTGGAGAAACGCCACGTTTTCGCCCCGGTGAAATGGATCCACTTCACTGTCTCAGATGCCACTGAAGACGATCAACAAACCTGTAAAATGCTCGTCGTGTGATTTCTCGAGTCGGATATGAAAATGGCTTCCCGCACGCTGCCTGTTTAATATGTGCGGCGGGCGTTCGCCGCATTTGATGTCTGTGTTTGCCGCCGTGTGTTTAATCAGTGTTCCGCGTGGCATCTGCATCTCACCAGACAGGGCTAATGAACTTTGAAAGTGTGTTATGTTTTCTGTCTTCGCGGAGAGAGATCGGTGTTCTCGTCGTGTCGGATCACGGAACCGAAACGCTTCGTCTCGTTGTCGAGGCTCACCGGAGCATCTCGGGAAGATGTTTACATGAATTTTGGAAAAAGAAGAGACTGAATTTCTCATGGTTAGTTAGTTTTTTTTTTTTTTGACAGGCGCATGCAATCAGCTGTGTTTACTGTTGGAATAAATCCAAGCGTATACACTTCTAATCATCCAAACAATACAAGCTTTTCCCACCTTTCCATTCTTTTGTGTTTTCTCTTAAATTTCAGCTCTCGACTCCTCTTGATGAAACTCGACAGTCTGTCAATCAGCTCTCAAAGCCTGTTTTTTTTTTTCCTTCATTTTTCTCCATTAAACTTCAACCTGTCACCGTGATGTCGATCCTAAATTTAAACTCTCGTTTGCTGCACACGCAAAGTGAACTTTTCCTATTTGTGTGTGTGTAGTGTTGCTAACTGACGTGAATGTGCCACAACATCACGCCTCCCGGCGAGGTAAACGATGACCATGTTGAGTGACATCATCACCCTGCACTGCATCTCATCTGTGACCCATCCATCCATCCATCCATCCATCCATCCATCCATCCATCCATCCATCCATCTCACGATAGGTTGTCAGCAGCCATTTTGCCCGCCCCCCTACTCTTTTGGAAGACAATTCCCCTCAAGCTGATGCTTTTGTGTGGCATGGTTGACTGCTTGCCTCAGTGTGTCTGCACAACGCAGTTCATTATCAACGGCACCACGAGAAGAAGAAAAAAAACCCACGTTGATATTTTCCACATGGCAGCTGCAGAAAACAGACCATCTCTGCGAATGTGTGAGCGCTCTTTAAACACGGCTCACTTCAAATCTCACTGATGCAGGAAATGTTTTTATTTAATGTATTTATTATTTTTTTTGTACCTTAGCTTCCCCCAGGGTATAATTTGAAGCGCACACCCACACACTGTTTTAAAGATGAGTGCTAAATGCCAAAGTATGTGTGTGTGTGTGTGCACCGTGTGTGACACATTTGCATTTAGTTCCCATCTATCAAATGCAAACGAGGAAAGTTCTGTGGGGAAAGTGGCGTGCCCTTTCATCAGTGTGCTATGATGATACGCTGCAGGTCAGCCTTTTGAAAAATGTATTTAATGGATAGATTTTTAGTATTGGTAAGAGAAGCTGGTGTGAATGCCGTGGTTCTACCTTCTCTTTGGACATCTCCAGGTCTCGGTTTTACTTCCCTCTCTTTACTTCATCATTTCTGCTGAGGAAGATCCTCCATTTTTCTTCTTCTTCTTCTTCTTCTTTCCTCCACCCATCTCATTTCTCCGCTAGCTGCTCTTGCAGGGCTGGAGCATAAACAGAGCAACGGGGCCGACCGATAGCATCTACAGATGTGCCGCCAACATCCCCCGGATAAGAACCCGGCAGCAGCAGACAAAAGAGCTCCCACGTGAAACCTGCCGTGGGAAGGTGGAGGGCAAAGAGGGGGGAGAGGGTGACGGGAATGGGTCGGAAACTGGATGAATGTGTGATGGAGAGGCTGGAAAGAAATTGTAAGGCGGGGTCGGACGGTGCTGCATGGCGGGAGGGAGGCAGCGGGACAGAGCAAAGGAGGGAGAGGTTATCCCTTCAGCTCGTATCTGTGTGTCCATCAACAGCAGGACAGCGGTGTGTTTGGCTCCTTTATCTGGATGGCCTGTTGAGCCGGGGGAGGGAGGAGGGGGCCCTTCATTCCAGAGGAGCGGGGGCGTTGCTTGCTGGTGAGGTGGGGGTGGGGCCTTAAGGAAACAAGCACTTGATGAAGGATGCGCGGACGGGTGATGGCTGCTCTTTTCCGTGGCACCTTTTGGTCGTCTTCGACGGACACGTCCCTCATTAATGCCGCACGTGACTCCTCTGAGCTCCTCTCCGCGTCCTCCTCTTACCTCTCACCTCCCCGATAAGGGAGCGAGGGTGGGTGGGGGCGGATGTACGCTCGTAGTGCCAACACATTTATCCGTGCTCGGGTAATGGGAGCAGGCGCAGCCACGGTCTCCCGTGGCAACGACCTCTGCAGAAGGTCAGCCCTTTAAAAAATGGGCCAAGAGTGAGCCAAATTCCGCGTGATAAAATAAGACACCTTTTTTTTAAAAAACACGATTAAGGGCGCCTAATGGAATCAGTATTGTTTCAGCTACAATTCAATTACCTGTAATGAAAAAGGGCTCGCTTCTCCAAGATAACCGCGAACAGGTGAAACGCACATGGGAAGCAGGAGAGACATGTGATCCACGGGAAGGGGAAGATGAAACGCTCGCATGCTGACCTGCAGGCTCTGCATTAGTCCAATATGGACACACAAGGTCGCCTCCTCCCTCACCCACGGCTCCCGGGAGCCACAGTCAACGAGACGTGGCGGCGTACTTGATTTTATTTTTATTTTTTTAAATGTACCTTTTTTTGTGATTTGACGCGGGACGATTGAGTGCAACCTTCTCGATGTTAAGAGTGATGGCATGTATTTTGTGGCTGTTCATCAAGCGGCTGTAAGCTCATTCTGTGACGAGCACATGCTCCGATGAATTATTCACGGTTTAAAGTCCCCCGGTATTTAGTTATTTAAAAGCGTTTTTAATTTGAAGCAGCAAAGTCCATACGTGTTGGCTTTCCGTCAGCAGGGACTCAGACAGCCGGTCTCAGCTGGGCTCCAGTCCCGGGTGTCCTCCTCTCCTTCCCTTGTCCGCATTGTGCCCACTCTGATCAATCCTCGGACTCAAAGCGAGCCAAGCTACCCCGGCATGTGGTCCGGCTGACGGTCCGATGCCAGCGGGATCCCATCCCGGAGCGCAGGGACCCGACAGTTGGGATCGGATGACAAAAGTCACCAAATCGCCTGCTTCCATCTTCTCAAATGATGATTCGCTGCCTTTTTATTAAAAAAAATGTTGTCTTACTTGTTGGTAAGTGGACTTCTTCATCCTTTTAAACATTGGAAGCTACCAATTAAGAGAATATTCTGCAGAGTTGAAAAAGAAAATAGTTGCAGCCTTACGTCCCAGTTTCTTATTAATTATTTTAAAAAAAGCAACCACTATAATCCCCTCTCGGAAGCGGACAAATGACCCCTGCTGTGTGGGTGTGGTTTCTGTCCGTATGGCTCGTAACAACTATTTACTTTTTTATACATTTTTTCTTTGTCCGTGTGAAGAAGAAGAGTGGAAAGAAAATCATCACATTTGTATCTCAGGTTTCATGGTTTTACTCGTTATAGCTTGCACAAATATATACATAATCGTTGTAGTTTGATTAAAGCTCCGTAGTAGATAATAAGCATTGGAAGTTGTATCCATGAGCAGTTTCTCAGCTAAGAAATGTACCCCATGTACAGCATGTACATGTAAAGTATGAAAAATATCATATTGCATACCGGAGCTGTATACTTGTGACTTGAGGCTTGAAGGCAAAAAGCTGAGGAGACTTTATTTTAGTCTCATAAATATTGAAAACTAGTGTCTTTTTGTAGCTCTGCTAAACTGTGATGAATAATTAATACCATAACCAGGATGTGCGTAACATCTCCATAAACTAATGCACACCTCTCGGTTGTAGCTGCGCCGCCGCAGAAAAGAAAATGGAGAAAGTCCCAAATTCAGACGAGAGAAATGCTCCTTTTTATTAAGAAGTTAGTCGATACATGAGCAGCTCTGTTTTTCGATCTTTCTGCAGCCGAGGAAATAATTCCGACCCTCAAATTACTTTATTTACGTGCTAGTTCCTTCTTTTAGTTATCAAAAGGGCTCCAAATATTTTTTTCAAACATTTAAGATTATGTTTTCATGTCTCTTTGTCTCGTATTAATTGATATAAATAACCAATATTTTATGCCGTCTGGGCTGTTTTAAGAAAGTGGAAAAAAAATGCCCTGACCGCTCACTGAAAGTCACCTTCCTGCAACCTGTGCGGAATAAATCACACACATTGAGTCGCCAATTGTTTCTTACGGATCGACGGCACACTTCCTCTTTGAATTGGAAATCTGGCCTGGCTTCTGCTCCTTGAGCGTTCCCATGGCAACAGCTGACCCTGACCTGTCATGTGTCCTTCTCCATCCGTCACCGCGGCGCCGCTCCTCTTGTCTGTTCGCCACAACAGGCAATCAGGCGCTGTCAGAGTGTCGACTGCGCTTCATCCCCACGTGTGTCGTTCCCCGCAAAGACACAATTGATCGTGTGTTTATTTCATTGGAGGTTCTTTTTTAAATTTTTCTTCTTACAACTATCACGCACAAAAGAAATCCGGCAATCAAAACGCGCTAGACTTGTCACACTCGTTCCGTGCACAATGGAGAGGCGGCGTGCCCGACGCTATGTTCAGAGCGGGCGCTTCTTCGCAGTGACTGTCCCCCCCGAAGTGCACGTTGTCGTGCACGTCTTCCTGGAGAAAAGAAAACGAAGCGAGTGAGAAATGTAGTAATCGGGCTGCCGGTGACTCCTCCTCCTCCTCCTCTAAACAGCAGCTGCGCCTCGATAGTCATAAATGTTTAGAAGGTGCAACATCTGCTCGGCACCCGGAGTGGTTCAGCAGCTAAAGATATCCCGCCTCCGGCTCGGAGCGATCAGAGACGTGGAGCCCTGCAGAGTTGGCGTAACGCACTTTAAAAGGTGTCTGTTGGCCGTGGATCAAAGCTCCATGCCAAGTTCCTGTCTGCGTCCTCTTTGTTCTTCCACGACGACGCATGATTTGTGTCTCTCTGCGTTGGTGAAATTGTACCAAATTGTTGTTGTCATTCTGCGACGCCCGGTTGTCTTCCAGGTGTTTCTTTTTTTTTTTTAACAGGGTGACTGGGTTACAAGGTTCACGATGCGCCCCTGCTGTCATTCCCCCCCCCCCCCCCGTCCGTGCCCATTTGTTGCCATTGTTCTGCACTCATTTCGTGGCGTTCGGGAGGTTCTGATGCGTTCTGCCGTCATGTCGTTTCGGTGTGTGTGCCTCAGGGTTATTATGGGAGGAAGCTGTTCTCTCTCTCTTTCTCTTTTTTTAGCTCTGTCGTAAACCGGTTTATGTCAACAGACAGCTGTTTGGATCAGACGGAAACTGAACATATTTGATGAATGAACATTTTTGACTAGTTTTATGGTCCCGGCATCCTTTTCTGTTGTGGGTGCCCCCCCCCCCCCCCCCCCCCCCCCTGTGTCGTCCTCCCTGTTGGTGCGAAAAAGACAAACACGTTTCATCACTTCCTCGCCGTGTCAGGCCTGTCAGGCTTCATCCATGATGCAGTGCCTCTGTGACTCCTTTTATTAGATTCCAACACACAGTCATTAATTAATCCTGTTTTCATTCTTGTCAATCTTGGGAGACCTCCCACCTGTAAGCCCCCCCACCCCGACAGGATTAAGGTTGCGGTTCCCCTTTTTAACTGTCGAGCAGGGGGGGGGGGGAAACATCTACGAGCTGACGAGACCCTCACAGCTCCTCTTGACTTTGTCTGGCATTGAAGCTGTAAACTCGTGCAGATCTGAACATGCAAGTGTGTGTGTGTGTGTATATATATGTGTATGTATTTTTAGATGAACACCCGCAGTCTCTCACAAATTGCTAGCTATGCATTTATGATATCTACAACTATCATGCCATGCAAAGTTTGTATTTAAACATTGAGGTTTTTCTTTGTGAAACACTTCAATCGGCCCTATTTTTTCCCCCCCACTACATCGTTGTATTAAAGTAAAACTCCCTCTTGGCGTAAGGATTTAAAGAATTCATGCTGTGGTTTTCCCTGCAACATGCGGAGCGGAGCCACTTTAGAACATAACTGAAGCGCAACCCATCAAAGCTAAACTCCACAGTAATCGAGGCTGCACTGGAGAGATAGAGTAATCTTTTCTTCTCTCGGTGCAATTAGCCCTGAAGTGGCTTTTTTTTATTTATTTGGAGCGATATCGGGTGAACAGTGTTGTCTTCATGCTTGGAGGGAATGCGTTTGACTGGGTTTTCGCAACGCAATTAAAGTTTGATAGCGAGAAATATCAGCGTCTGCCTCTTATGCAACCGATGGTTGTTTACTCTGCCTCTTGCATCAATGTCTTCGTAATCGCACATGACCAATGCTTTACCAACGGGAGATTTATTTCCTCCCGTTAAACCCTCTGAACATTTTTTTTTTTTTTTTTTTTTGGTCCAGCCAGCCGAGCTTTCGCAGAACCCCGGAAGGGAATCACGCCACCGGCATTTTTTTTCATATTTTCATCTTATAAAGTAAAAAAAACAACGTAAACCCTGAAATTGAATGCATGACACTCAAATAAGTGAAATATCTTTTTTTTCTTCTTTTTTTTTAATGAAAATCCTCATGACTGGTACAGAAGTGTCTAAATCTAAACACTTTCTCTTTTTTTCCCCTTTTTTTTAATATCTCACTCTAATTCATAACGCAATCAAACGCAACAACAACCCCACAATGAATCCCACTGCAGTGCAGTTGTAATAATGTAATATTCAGTGCTTGTCGACACCGTCAGAGGTGTTGATGTAACTCCTATTTATTTCTATATTGATATATTTTATATTGACTGCGATGCAATGAATAATTCACACGCGCACAGAATATGAAAGACGATACCAACACCCAACTTTACCTCTAATTAAAGGTTCAAAACTTTACGCATTGCAGTCCTAAATATTGGATCATATTTTACAGGTGTACCAAAATACTGATAACTCACTGTTTGAAAAAAAAAAAAAAAAAAAAATCCTCTTGAAATCCAATAAGGCGCGAGCGCGTTCCCGTTTTACTGCGAGACCATAACCTCGGGTACGTCGGCTGAATGGCACGACTTCCCGTAATGGAGGAATATTCTCCCCCCCCCCCCCCCAGAAGCTCTGAAACCTTCAATTAGGGAATTAATAATCACTTACGCAGCAGGAACAGAGGGAGAGGCACTGAACTGAATAAAGCACGCATTGTACATATTGTACAGGGAGATTTTACAGCAGAGGAAAATACATTTAGACCGTGGCTGAGCACACGGCTTCTCAAAGCCAATACATCCAATAGACATTGTCTATTGTCTGTTCTCCAGTCCAAGTCTCACATTGTCATTGCCATTGATGGGGATGTCTTCACACTGTAATGGACTCTTGGATCTAACACCTCACTGGATGAAATTGTTCTTTTTTTTTTTTTTTGGCTCTGCTCCCGTCTATTGAGATTCATAGAAGCGCTAACAATAGGGATGTCGTTCTGTCTTTGTGTGCACGAGGCGGAGCGGGGGGGGAGCAACACTGTAATAGATGTGTTGATAAGGAAAGACAATGTAGACCGGGAAGGATTATTGCGCTTTGAAGGAAAGCTCGACTCCCTTTTTAGACGGTCGTCCACTAACAAATATCAATTTGTAACAGTCGCTGCGTTCTAGGAATTATTCTGACCTGAAGGGCTTTAATCTACTTTCTTAGTGTACCCACTTTTCCTTCAACCTGACTTGTGTGCTTCAATTTCAGGTATTGATTCTCCCCCCCCCCCCCCCCCCCCCCCCCCCCAGAGGAAAGAGAGAGAGAGAAAATGATGGTTGATCACAACGAGAGTCCCAGTCGAGGCCGTGTTGCATTCTGCTCTACTGACTCTATCACTGGAGAAATTGGGATCTCGGGCTCTTTTGTGATGTATTTCTTCCCGCTGATTGTTCACGATTTGGAGAATGTCCAGAGAGGATGCCCTGCTCTTTGACTGCAAGGCACTAACACCGAAACCAAAACATTTACTGCCGAGTGTTCTCCCAATCGTTTCGCCAGCGAGCTTTTATTGTCGACGTGCCGGATAAAATCTCTCTCTCTCTTTATGTTCTCGGCGTTGCATTCAAGTACAACTGTATTTCAAACCACTGTTGGCAGGTGCCAGCAGGGGGCGTTAGCCGCAGCAGGGAAAAAGAAAAAAACCGCACGAGTGACTGGTCGGTCCAGTCCACGGAGTTGAGTAAGTTGTCACGTGCGTGGTTTTGGGTGGTATCCCATAATGCCTTTGGGCAGGACTCTTACAGCACGGGCACAGCGTGTTTTGTCTTTCTTACCGAGATCGACTTTTGACAACATTAGCAAGAAGTTTTATGTGTTTTTGCAGTTTACGTTGCCAAATTGTTCCAGTAGATAAAACAAAGGTTTGTGCAATGCATTTTTTATTTTTTTTATATATATATTATAATTTTTTTATCAGTTGACGCGTTCATATTTGTGCATTTGAAAGAATTAACATATAGACTGTTCCTATAGCGCCGGGCCTCCAGCATTTAATTTTCTATTCTTCCTCTTTGTGAATGCGGTTGTCGTGTCAGAGATAAAATACGAGCTACATTTCTGACCTGCTATGTTAAACATGGATTTTTATTATCACGCCTATAAATCATAAACTACTCCAGAGTTTTTGTTGACGTCACAATAAATACTTACATAATTGTGTTACACCCCGCTGGTAGCAATGTTTATGTTAAATCTACCGGTATTATTGTCCCTGATTAGTCACTTTGGGGTAATTCCTGAAACGCTTGAGATAAAGTGCAGCTGTCTCCGTTCAGACGTACTCAAGTTAGATCTCATCGGTCGGGTATAAACAGTTTCCAGGCTCAATGGAAAATATGAGCACGCGGTGTCCACTTTTTGTATTTTATTTTTTATTGCTTGACTTTTTTTTTTTCTTTTGCGTTCCAAATTTTTCACAGTGGAAAATGTGTTATTTTATGTCTCGGGTCCAAACGCAGCACTCCGTCAGGCTGCAACCATATAAGGAGGTCTGGCCCTCTGGGCCGACATGTAAGCCAGTTTCACTTTTTTTCCCTTAATTACTTAAAACCGACTGCTTGAAGAATCGGTAACATAGAGCGCCGTTGTTACTCTTGCAGCAGCCGGTTACTAATTCAGTTGAATCTGCAGGGAGATCCTTTAAAGCCGTCTGCATATTCCATTTAAGCTGCTCATTGTTATTCTACACCTGATTTTAATTAAGAATAGTAGAAACCCAACTGTGTGATTATTTAATTTTTTGAAGTGTGTGTGTGTGTGTGTGTGCGGTGGAGACGGTCGTTACGCCTGTTCGCCCGCTCTCTGCGGCTCGCTTCTCTCCTCGCGAATATTCCTGCGGTGATGGACGCGTCCATTTATTCACCCGAGTGAAATTAGCATTCCGGAGAATCGTGAGCTCTGCCGGCAAAGATCGATTGTCGGGTTTGGTGACTCTTCACAGAGGGAGGCATCTGGCAATCCGCTTTATTTTCCAAGAAGAACTGTTGTTTGGAGGCCACGGTGAGATCAGCAGTTGCATCACAAAAATACATCTAATTCATGCCGTTTGAAATGAGCAGAGAACCTGCTTTCCGTCAGCGTTTAACTGTTTTGACCACTGAGACGTTATTGCTCTCTTTGCAATCATCCGGTCCTCCTCGCGCTCCGGGAGGAGGAGTCTCTGCTCACGAGATGGTGCTGAGCAATGGAGCTGCCACGCGGTCGATTCCAGGGGAGAATTGTGATTAATTGCAATCGATAGTGCTGGCATCGACACTCGCCGGTTCCCATCTACAGTGCCACACACACACACATACACACGCGCGCGCTACACGTTTAGCTGGTTCACATAGCACGTGTGCACACACACACACTCATTTATATCGCGGATACGAGACATCTAACGTGAAGCATCCACTTCATTAACACCGGCCACATCTTGTACCGGCCGTGTGAGTTGGGGTGCACACGCACACGCACATGCACACACAAGATGTGATGACGGAAGGGGAACAAAGGATTTGTCGATTCGAGAGCTGGAAAGAACCGCTCGGCTCTGAACTGAACTTGTAAAAGGGCGTCTTTGTGTAACCGCCATCCCTCGTTGTGCCGGGGGTGTGGGGGGGGGGAGGGGGGCCAAATGTCAGGTCTCAAGCCTTTTACACAAAGCTGCGCCTCCATCTATCTATCTAGCCGTGTGTGTGTGTGTGTGTGTGTGTGTGTGATCTCCCAGAATTCCCCCTCATGTTGGCGAGACTGATTACCCAGACTGCACTACGGCTACTAATCATGAATTGTATCCTATTCAGCGTGGCGCTTGGGTGACTGTAATCTAAATGATTCAGTGGAGGCTTTTCTTCTACCCTGGCACGATTATACTGTAGGTGATTGGCAGCTTCCATACAAAAATATCAGCGCTGGAATCGGCTAAGCCCATATTAGCTGAACTATTGTGCCTCGGAGAAGCTGTGCGCGTTGGCCCGGACCAGAAGGGAATCTGTAGCTGTTTTTGGGGGGGGGGGGGCGGGCTTATCTTAAGGTGTGATTTACTCTGGAGCCATTTGAAGGGCTGTCTGTAGGCGAGAGTGGGGCGGGGGCAACGAGTCATCACTCAGCGAGTCGTCGGCATCACTTCCTGTTTAGAAAACATGGTTACAGCAGGCAAAAAGATGCATTAATAAACAGATTGACACACACACACACACACACACACACACACACACACACACACACAGGAGATAACCAGAACTCAAGAGGCCCTCCATGGAAATACCACATGAACATCATTTTTTTATTATAGATGGAGTGGCCTTTTTCAAAACGGCTCTTCCTCCTCCTCCTCTAATAAACCCACGAATAGCATTTGCGGTTCACACATTGTAAGTTGTTTTTCGTTGAAGCCGTTGTTTGCGAGTGTTGGTTTCAGATCAGCGGTTTTGGTACGCGGGGAAATAATTATTTAGCGTGGAGTTGATCGTCGGGGTGCGGCAGCACAAACAGCCCGTGGATCCAGACCTTTTTTAATTAGTGCTGTGTGTCTGTTGCGCTGCGTGGCAAATTAACATCCATCATATGTGTGTGTGTGTGTGTGTGTGTGTGTGTGTGTGTGTGGGGGGGGGGGGAGAAAGGTAGCATTTTTCTTGTGTCTTTTTCCCTCTTCTGAGCATCTATCCCGACGATGGATTGCGAGACGTCGCCTCCAGTGTTCTGTTGTGTTTTTCAGCTCTGAAAGATTAGACCAAATATACATCTGGTCATAGTTTAAAACAGATACTTTGTTAGTTTTGTGTAAATTCCCGAGCTGATTTGTTAAAGGTCCAAAGATCTGTTTGTTTTTGCAGGCTGGCTCACTAAAAGAATGGCTTGAATCTAACGGATTTCAAACAAAGCCTTGAAGGCATAACATCAGTAGCTGTTCTGTGTCAAAGGCCAGAATCGCCTTCTAGCCTTATAGAAGACAGTTTGGATAATGTTCTTCTTCCCACTGAAATGTAACACAAAAATCTTAATTATTCCGTTTTTCAAACATCTGCGTCTTGTCCGTTTTGTCTTTTTCAGGGATGCCGAGGTTCACCAGCCAGCCGTCGCCGGCCGCCGTGCATCTTGGGAACAACCAGGTGATGGCGTGCGAGGTCAACTCGGACCTGGTGCCCTTCACCAGGTGGGAGAAAGACCGCCTGCCGCTGGAGCCGAGCGCCAGGCTGGTCCAGCTGCCCAGCGGCGCCCTGGTGATCACCAACGCCACGGAGGCCGACGCCGGCCTTTACCGCTGTCTGGTGGAAAATGTGGGGTCGTCCAAGGCCAGTGACGAGGCCCAGCTCCAAGTGCTGCCAGGTAGCTTGAGGGAAATGTAGGAAATGTAGTCCAGGGATGAGTCCTAACACCTGGGAACGACACGCTTGTTAACGTGGTTAACACGAGCAACAGGGTATTCAGACGGCTTATTAAAGAAACACTGACATCGGGTTTCTGTGAAGCTTTTACGTGTCTTCAAAAAGACGGTTGCCGGCTAAATTGAGACTATAAAACAGCCTTGTTGTGTACACTCCTTGGGGTAGTTAGCTTTTAAAAAGCATACAAGTGGTACTCATATTGCTAAACAAAACTTCTAAGTATCATGTTCAGTGTCGGCCACGGAGCTTGTTTTCTGAATGAATCCCCTTTCCTAAACTGCCAGTGGGAAGGATCTGATTGGCTCTCGTGCGATGCTGACAACAAAACCACGACGCTTACCGGAATGGCTTCCGACGTGTCCGTTGTTATCTGGCAGTAAGATCGTCTTTTCCCCGGCTCGTCCTCACTAGACCCCTTCAATCAAAACATCGTCACACCCCTGATTACGCTGCAATTATGTTAGCGCTTGCGAATTGTTGAACCACTTGTGCAGTAAATTAAAAATCATAATGCAGTCCCGTGCCACATTTTGATTTAAAGTGGCACTCGCCGTCGTCTTTGGGGCCGCTCGCGAGCTCCAGCGCGGAGGAAATCTGCCCCGCGGTCGAGTGCCAGAAGGAAAGAGTGGGGAAGAACTCCCAGAGAGGTTATCGGCGATGCTGCAGTAACTCAGCTGTTGCTCAAAGGGGGGCTGGATTCCATTGTGGCAGAGCCCCCCCCCCCCCCCCTTCAGAAGTTTTATTTACTGAGTTGTTAAGCACCAGGCTCCTGGAAGCACAGAAAAGATATTGGAGGTCGTAAATCAGACTCCAACAAGACCCCAGTGGGGGTCTTTATCTCTGTGTGTCTCCTCCAAGTGTGTGTGTGTGTGTGTGTGTGTGTGTGTGTGTGTGTGTGTGTGTGTGTGTGTGTGTGTGTGTGTGTGTGTGTGTGTGTGTGTGTGTGTGTGTGTGTGTGTGTGTGTGTGTGTGTGTGTGTGTGTGTGTGTGTGTGTGTGTGTGTGTGTGTGTGTGTGTGTGTGTGTGTGTGTGTGTGTGTGTGTGTGTGTGTGTGTGTGTGTGTGTGTGTGTGTGTGTGTGTGTGTGTGTGTGTGTGTGTGTGTGTGTGTGTGTGTGTGTGTGTGTGTGTGTGTGTGTTGTGTTGGATTGGCTACAGGCTGGATGCATACGGAAGGAAAACTGATAAAGTTCTGTGAGGAAATTGCACGAGATTTAGTTTGGACGCAACCAGATGCTGAAGCGACAGAAATACAATTTTAGTGATTTGGTTTCTTTTGAAGTGGCAACAGTAGCATTTTGATCTAAGATTAACTGATTGTGTGTGTGTGTGTGTTCGCTGCGGTCACACGCTGCCAGTTAGTTGCAGCTGGAGTTCTACGGCATGCCTTTGAACTCCTAGAGAGCCGAGCGCTCGGCTGTCCCAGACGTCAACATGGACGTTATTCATCTGACCGTTCTTGGTGTCGGGAAGACATTCGTCCTTTATTTAGAAGTTTTTAAGACGGGATGACATAACCTTATTGTAAAGGTCGCTGCACTGCTTCACTTACTCACCCCCCCCCCCCCACCCCCCCACGGCCTTAACCCTGACTCCCTTCTTCTTCTTTCTCTCCCGTCCAAGAAACCGGAGAAGACAGGAAGCCGGAGCTCCTGGTGCAGCCCGCGTCGGTGACCAAGGCGGTGGGCGCCGGCGTGCTGCTGCCCTGCCTTGTCAGCGGGTTCCCCGTGCCGCACGTTCGCTGGATGTTTGGAGACAAGCTGCTCCAAGAAAGGTATGAGCCTGAACTCTTGACTGACTGTGGCTCGCCGTGTAGAAACCTTTTGGTGGTGCTACGAGAGAGAGAGAGAGAGAGAGAGAGAGAGAGAGAGAGAGAGAGAGAGAGAGAGAGAGAGAGAGAGAGAGAGAGAGAGAGAGAGAGAGAGAGAGAGAGAGAGAGAGAGAGAGAGAGAGAGAGAGAGAGAGAGAGAGAGAGAGAGAGAGAGAGAGAGAGAGAGAGAGAGAGAGAGAGAGAGAGAGAGAGAGAGAGAGAGAGAGAGAGAGAGAGAGAGAGAGAGAGAGAGAGAGAGAGAGAGAGAGAGAGAGAGAGAGAGAGAGAGAGAGAGAGAGAGAGAGAGAGAGAGAGAGATTCTCACCAATTACTTTGTTGGCCCTAAACCGTGTGTACCGGTGCTGCAGGATAAAAGCGTTGCAACTTTTGTGGGTCAACAGCAAAAAGCTTAAATGGGGCTCATTCATCTAAAGCCAAGCCCAGAATGGGATTTTTTATTTATTTTTTTCTACCTACAGTGAAATTAATTGTAAGGTCATCAAGGCCTCCGGTGTGGTGTGAGCTAGAATATAATTAGACCCGGCAACCTTCGGTTCCAAGCACGTTGCCATATCTCTGGGTAAAATCCCGTTAACACCTTTTGGAGGCCTTTCGAGAGTTCCCTCCGACCTCCAATGGGAGCCGGATTAAAAAAGGTTGTTAATCTACGTTGTATTCATGGAAAAACGCTCTCCAGCGAGCACACATGCCCCCCCCCCCTCCCCCTACAGGTAATTAGCAAGCGTATCCTGAACAACCAGGGGAGTCTTGAAGTGGACGTCCAAAACGGATTGTGTGGCGAATACATTACCGAGACTTTTCTTTTGATTTTTGAATACGACATTGACAATTAAAACGAAACTTTGTGTTTGTTCGTTTTTTACTCCTTGAGAGCGTCCCCGTCCCTCTCAGGCATTACATGAGAGATGGAAGAGCTGCTGTCAATTAAGAATCAGTGTGGCACACAGTCCAAAGGAGAGAGGGGGATGGGGTGATGGGGGGAGAATCTGCAAAGAGTGTCTAATTGGTCTTTTTGGTGCTGTGCACAAACGGGGCTTTTGAAAAGCGGCGTCGCCGAAACTGTAGACACGAGATGAAAGTTTATAAAGACGTGTCAAAGCCGCCAATTGAAGGCAGGGTGACTCGCTGACAGCCGGGATTATCACATCCAGCTTCTGCCACCGGGGCTTCGACATTGGTCCTGGTTTTTTTCTCTCTCTCTCTTTCTTTCTCTCTCTCTCTCTCTCTCTCTCTCTCTCTTTCTTTCTCTCAAGTCTGCGTTCACAGTAGCGAAGAGGCAGTTTTACTCCGAGACACGGTGAAAATTCAGGTGACTCAAATGAAAGTGCGGCATGAATCGCGGTGCTTTTTTCTTTTTCTTTCTGACAGTACAGGTGCTCGGATGTCTAATTCTCGGCCGTAATTCTTCTCTCGTCGTTCGGCTGACTGACTCCTCAGAAGTACTTGAGGATACTTTTTAAAAGGCACAGTGGAATCCTTCAAATGTCTCTTTTTTTTTTTTTTTTTATGTGCCATGGAAAGGATTTCCGTTAAAAGTGGGATTTCTGTCTCTGGGCTTTGAAGAGTCTCATTATTATTTTTTCTCCTCATAACCTGCCAGGAGACAGACATTGCCGTTTCTTTTGTATCACCTGTCCATATTGCCACGTCGGACTTACAGGATGCTCCGAAACTCTTTTGATGTCTGCGATGACAGAGGGAGGTTGGTTGGGGGGGGGGAGCAGAGCGAAGAACTGGAACCAAAACTTGGAACAGGTGGTTTTCTAACTCTCGGTTGTAGAGCATGTGATATCTCTCTGTTGTGTCCTGTGTGTATGCATGCGTACGTCTCCTCACAGCCACAATGCGCTCGTCTTTTGAGCCGCTCGTCACGCTCATAAATCCTCGCTGTGACCGGACACTGACGAGTGTTTATGAATGGGAGCATATTTTTTATGAATGGAAGTGAACCTGGAACCGCTGCGCGTCACTCAAAACGGGGAAGGAGGACAAATTCATTGGCATATAATCAAAAAACGTTGATTGCCTTCCACTGTGATCCTTATCGGGTTGATATTGTGTGGTCTGATCCCAGTATTTGATCTATTAATAATCCCAAAGTGGTCGATGCGTCTGTGGTTGTTGTGCATGTGGATGCATCTTTGCCAACATCTCCTACGTGCTCACTAGCGACGTGTACGGCTCGACATGCTTCCCCGTACTTCCACTTCGGCTTCCACATTTATGCCCATAAACTGCAAAAATTGTCCATACCTGTTTGTTTTTTTAATCCGCACATATCATTTCTCCCCAGACGCGTCGGGGATGCTACGCAGACCATCTGTCACGTGCTCTCTCTCTCTCTCTCTCTCTCTCTCTCTCTCTCTCTCTCTCTCTCTCTCTCTCTCTCTCTCTCGTGTGAAATTATTCATCTCGAGCATACATCCACAACCTTTGAATGAACGATCGCTAACGCCGTATCAATTACGCCGCTTGTGTATTCACCGGATCCGAGCCTCAAATTCATTTAGGCTCCGAGCAAAGACGTCTCTGACCGAGGACGCCCAAGCTCGCTGCTTATTCTGATTTTTAAAGCTCCGCGGCACCGCAGCCCGAATGTGTAACTCCGGGAAGCTGTTCAGTCGACGATGTTGAAAACGCGCATCTCGGGGCGACGCAGGGTTTCATCTCGCACACGGCGGTCCTGATGACACTCATGAAACGGGCAGTCGTCTTTTGTTCTTGGGAGTATCGCTCCACCACCTAATAGAATCCTCCAGCAGTCAATAAAATAAAACCGGATGAATTATGGATATCCGCGAGCAACGGGGAATTGACAGAGCATGTAAATGACCCCCTCCCGCCCCCACCAGCCGAAGCCTCCAAGCCATCCGTCTCCTCGTCTTCATTTAAATATGATTGTATATATTGCACTTCCTTGTGTACAGAGAGGAAGCATGGGGAGGGAAATTTGTTTTGCAATTGGACTATTATTGGACTGCAGTGTAACCCTCTTTCCTTATATGACACACACGCACACGCACTACATTATTCACTCGCTTGCTGTTTTCAGGGTGAGAGAAGAAAATGGAATACAAATGCACACGACATCACATACAAATGCGTAGGCACACATCTGTCCATGGGGAGTCTTGAAATGAAAATGAAAATGGGCTTTTAACCATATTGCCCACGACGCCATATGTTTCACAATAAGAGCTCAAAAAAAATGTCAGCGTTGGAGGTTTAAATCCAAATCCTGCTAGTTTTAGCATGGCCCAGCTCATCCAAGCTAACAATCCTCCTAATGCAATCATCCATAATTGGCTGTAGTCTTAAAAAGTGACACTCGGATATTGAGAAGACTATTTTTAAACGTGATCATACATTGATTTACATAAATGGGAGAATTGCTTAAATTTCCTTTTTGTGTGCGACATTCTTTCTAATACACTCATCTTTGCGTCAAAGTGAGGCCGGTTTGGTCCAACGGGCTACATTCCTGCTAACTAACAAATATTTGCATTAAAATAAGACTTTAAAGTAAGCTTCCAGAACTAGTAATAATCAATATATTGTTGTACTACTCTGGGCTGCAGCAATATGGGAAGGTTTCCATAGGCTGAAGCTTTAAGGGGGCACACAATTAACCCAAAAGTAAAGCCAAAACATCTTGATCGCTGGCTGGCGGATGGTTATTTATGTTATTTATGTAGGAAGCGTAGCCAAAAACAGTGCTTGTGATTTAATTGTGATTTAATAGTGCAGCCCTGTACTCAGAACTTTAACCTGCGTCCTTTTTTTAAGTGCAGTTGCGTTGTTAACGCCCACACCGTCAGCTGCTGTCATTGATCTTTTTAAATCCCCACCTTTTTTTTGGGGAGGGTTGCAACCGCTCCTGCTCCTGCAGTAAAGATCCAACCTCTCGGCGTTAATGGGCCTCTGAGCTTCACTCGCTCCTCTCCTCGGAGTGACTATTAGCGAGGTTAATGGCAAATGTCCTCCTCCCGCAAACAGCAGCAGTACTTAGTGGCGTTTCAGATGTCATCGGGAAGCTCGCACTCGGCTGACGAATACCGCGGGAGTACAAAGACTTCTGCCTGAGGTGGAGTATCGGAGGATTGTGATTTTTCTTTTCATCTAAATGTCAGAATGCGTGAGTATGGAAGCGCTCTCCCCCGGCCACTTTATTAGGTACACCTTTTTTGAAATCAAATGTATTCCAGTAAAACAGTTCTGCACATATTATTCCTCCTAATGAAGCTTGACTTGAGGTAGCAATGTACTAGACCCCAAACACCTGGAAACACCTCTTTTATATAATACAGTCCAATACAACCTCAATAATAAACATATAGTCAAGTTAATGCATCTAAAAAAACAAGCAGCATTATTTTTTTTTCAAAGGTAGAATTCACGTCTGAGCTTTTGCTTTGGATTGCATCAATATTTTACAGGTGACCTGTATAAAGTGTGCATTAAAAGTGGCGTTCAAGAAAGGGTTAAGGATCCATGTGCGTATTAATAGAAACTCTCCTCCTCCGCGCGTTCCACCTCCATTGAGAGAGTTTGGCATGTTAGAGTACCGGAGGTGTCCACCGGCCCACCTGTGCATCCTTTCAGATGCACAGGTGGGCCCATATGTTCTGGTGAGGAAACTCCCATTTCTTCAACACTGGGTGAAATGATGGATGGCAGCAGCAGAGCGGGTTTAAGGTAATCGAGTGGTTCTGCCAGCATGTGGGCCGAGAAAACAAGACGAGCAACACGGTGTTCTGGCAGCGGAGCGCGGGAAAAGCCTCCTTTTTTTTAGGATGTCTCTGTCTCCAGCACAACACACACACACACACACACAGTACTGTGTGTGGCATCATCAGTTCAAGTAGACCTGACAATCTGGGCACCTGTCTTTCACAGCATAAAATGACTCACCTGCAGGCTTCATCAGGGCTCTTCCCCAGACATTATGTGGATATATATATATATATATATATATATATATATATATATATATATATATATATATATATATATATATATATATATATATATATATATATATATATATATATATATACACACACACATACTATTAATACGCTTCATAATCCGATGGAGTGCTGGGGGTTCATGTTGTCGTCGAGCGCCCTCGCCGGCCCACCGGAGCCCCCTGAAAGCATATCATGCGAGTTATGGACGGCAGGCTTCATTGTAATATGCACAAATCAAACGGTATAAAGTCAGGTCGGCGAGAGCTGTTTTAGTCTCGAGGGTCTTTGCCGCTCTCCATTACGAGCCCGAGGAAAACAAAACCATTTTCATGGCTGAGTCACTCGAGAAGCTGTCGGCACCGGGGTTTTTATTCTCACCGTATTTCCCCAAACTCAGTCATGTATCTCCTTCGAATGTCTGAATTATTTCTTCTCTCGTTTCGTGGATGGTGGAGGGGGCTCGTAGACCAAGAACGTAGGGAGGAACAAGTGGAGGGAGCAGAAATAAACATGCCCAGAGAGAAAAGTAATGAAGACAAACAAAGACAAGTTTAGAGAGTGCCACTCTCTCCACCTGCCTCCCTTCTTGTGCCCCACGACCCCCACGACCCCCACAACCCCCACCCTGGCACAGCACCACTGGTAGTTCTGTGCCCATTCTTCCCCTCGCCCGGTTGTACTGACCTTGCTGCCACTCTGTGTTACGGAAGGCTGAGTCACCACTCACACATGCCAAATGTGTGTGTGTGTGTGTGTGTGTGTGTCTCTCTCCCTTCTCTGAGGTCTTGCTGCCACCGCCTCCGAAAGCCAAACGGCAGTGCAGGCGACAAGATTGTGTTGGAGACCTATTTCATGTTGACAGGACATTGTCAACACCTCCTTTTTTTTTTTTCTCTCTCTCTTTACACACACACACACACACACACACACAAGAGGATGAGAAGGAGGAGGATGTTGTGGACTTCACAGCGACGTCGTATGTCCTCCTTTTTGCACCGCACGACATTGTGTAAAGTTGTAGCTGCTGGAAGAGGAATTATTAGAAACGAGGCCAATTAGCGCCGACGCGCCTCGTCTGCCCGACACGTTCAACCCCCCCCCCCCCATCCCATCTTTTTTCACGGTGCATTCGGCGATGTGAGTGTGAGTGCACCGGGCGCATCTGCTGTTTGGTGACAAGAAGGTGGCGTCGGGCGAGATAATTTAGCAGCTCTTTTGTAGGTGAACGCAGATGACGTGGTTTTAATTAGCCGCGTGTCTCACCGAGGACCTGCAGCTAATATCCTTCACGTCCTTGCAGCAGACACAAAACGCTCCCTCACAACAGCCCATTCATCTCCCTCCCCCACGGTCTCCTGAAGAAGAAGAAGAAGAAGAAGAAGAAGAAGAAGAAGAAGAAGAAGAAGAAGAAGAAAAGAAGTAACGCATTCTTTGTTCCGCCGAGCACTTTAGCTGTGAGATTGACTTTGCTTTGAACGGGAATGAGAACGCTCGCCGGTGGTTTGATGTGTTCCTCCTTTCAAGTACAAGAGAAAAGGCGTCAAATGCTCCTTTTTTTTTTTTTTTTTTTCTTTTCAGACGTGGCGCATGCGGCACTAAAGGCCGAGAGTGTGAATAGTTGTCCTGGTGAGGCTGTGATATAAGTGCGTGAGCGGCGTCTCTTCAGGGACATTTCTCATTCAGCGGGGATTTGACATGCGGGGCCTCTCAGCCTTTCTCTCTGCGATGTGGCGAATGCACAGAATGGCGTTTCCCGTGGCTCTGCGTACTGCGCCGCCGTCTCGGGGCTTATTATGTATGTTTCTCCGTCAGACTTCCTGCTGAGTCTTTCTTTATTCTACAATCTCCTGAAACGGCCGAGTTTCTTTTAGATCTGTTTTTTTTTTTTGACTTCCCTGTTTTCCCGTCTTGGTGCTTTTGCCCTGCTCGTTTGTCTGCAGGTCAAACAAACGGGTCTCACTCCGCTTGAGTGCAGTAGAGATTGGTTGACGACTTCGAGACATCCCATCATGACCTGCCACTCGAACATTATTGTAGAGTGCAAGTTTTTTTTGCATTACAGCTAGGGAACTTCTCTTTACATCCCGACAGCAATCAATAAATCAAATGCTCTGATAAAAAAAAAAAAAAAGAAAGAGGGGAGAAAATTAGAATCTGGTGTATGTTGCCACATGCTGAGCGTCACCGGAGTCGACCACAAGCTGCAGCGAACACGACAGGGTACTAAAATAATATAGCCGTGTTCATTGTTCACGTTCAAATTCAAATTTTTTGGACGACGGCCTGCTGTCAGTGTTGTCGACTTGGCAACTTTCTCGTTGCATTCAGTGACTTTTGGAGCCGCTTTCGATGGAAAAGAGTTGGTGAGGACGGAACCGGGGGTGTTTGGGGTTGTTTGGTTTGCTAACATGGCGCTTGCTCTTCCTGGCCTTCTACCAGTGTGGCTGACCACAGCTTCGGTGTGAGGCAGAGGAATCGCTACAATGGTTTCAAAACCGGGATTGTGTGTAAACAGTGACTTTAACCTTTCACCTTTCATAGCACAGTGCGGGCCAGTGTGAGAGCGCTTTTAGGGACTGCCGGCTGCCATCGGGGAGGAAAATGTACAAAAGCTGCGATC
Source organism: Cyclopterus lumpus (assembly GCF_009769545.1). Lineage (NCBI taxonomy): Eukaryota > Metazoa > Chordata > Actinopteri > Perciformes > Cyclopteridae > Cyclopterus > Cyclopterus lumpus. The sequence continues at coordinate 25,175,902 of NC_046968.1, forward strand.
CGTAATCGCATCATTTCGTCCACCCTAGCTTCTAATTCTTCAGTCCCCGACAGTTTCCCCGTATGTGACGGGGGAAGCCTCTCTCTCACGTGGGCTCACCGTTAAGCTTTCACGTTGGCTGCGAGTTCGCGCTGAAGTCCGTTTCATCCCGACGATTCAAGCGAAGCGGGGATGCGATGCTGGTGACAGCAGGTCGAGTGCCACTCGAATGCTCCACTCCACTCCGGCACAGACAGACGGGGCAGATGGTCACGAAGGCCGGCGCTGCCAAAACCCCGAGCTAGTCTGGGGGGGGGGAGAGAGAGAGAAGAGAAGAGAGAGGACCAGGAGCTTGTGTGGCAGCTCGAGCTACTCAGCAGTTTGTTTAAAGCTAAATCAACCTGCAGCGCCGAGTGGTTTTCCTCTCTTTACCTCGGCATGTATCCTGCGCAAAAACCCATAATGCACTGGTCTTTCTTTCCTCCGTAGCATCTCACTCGCTGTGCCCCCCCCCCCCCTCCCCCTCCTTTTGAATCTTTATCTTCCCCAGCCGACCTGCTGCTGCCGCCGCGTCTCTCCCTGCGTCTCGGTTTCTTTCTCTCTGAATGCAGAGATCCCAGTGAGCTATTGATTTGTGTTTTCTCCCCTCTCAGCCGCCTCTTACTCCCAAGCTCCAGTGGTTGTTGATTCAAGCCAGGGCTTTGCTACAGACGGCTTGCTGTTGGGGGGGGGGGGATATCAAAGTTAGGACTGTTTTTAAAATGGAGGCGGGTCACTGGTTCAAAAAGAGGCTGCGCAAATAGACGTGTGGTTTATATTTTTGGATTGGGCGTGAATAGAAATTAGAGTGATGAATATTTACTGAAGCGCCGGATGGAAAGCGTGACTCTGATGTTGCACTCTTAACGCCTGCCTCCGGGTGTTGCAGTTGATCTTTTCTACACGAAAAAAACATGAATTTTCGTAATCATTTAACTGAGGGGACAAACTGAGGCAACAGTATTTGTGGAGCACGAGAGGAGAAGGAAAATACATACAAATGTTGAGCTCGTGCAGTGCGAATAATCGCGTCTCCTCGATGTCGGATCGCCGTGTCGTCGCTCACCCCAGTTAATGAACAGCTGATGGAGAGAAAGGAAACATTTGTTCAGGCGATGTGACGCTGTGCAGAGCACAAGCCCCAGCTGTAGCTGCAATATGACTCCGTTCAGTGCATGCTCTCTCTACAAGTATTCGTTTAGGTCACAAGTTTACCAAATTCTCCAGCTGCCCATAAATCCCCATTCTTAAGACGAATTGTAAATGTGCCTCTTTTTTTTCCAGATCTTTTTTTTTTTTTATTCTTTTTATTCAAAGAGTTGGTAAACGGTGTGACACATGTGGCGTCTCCCTCCCGGCTAGTAGGTGAACCTTGACTTGATGAGCCGGAAGGGAGCATGCTTCACGGAAGTTAAACATTTTGTAAAAAGATGTTGAGGCCTGAGGTCTTCTGCATATGATGTGGAAAAGCCCTCAAAGGTCCTTTTAATGCTGTTCAATAAAAAAATAAAAAGGAATCATGAGGAAAGACTGATTTTCTCCCTTTTCTTCCCCACTTTCTCTCTCTCCCCGTCTCCAGCGAGGGTCGAGTGGAGCTGCTGGGAGGAGGCAGCGTCCAGATCTCCAATCTCACGGAGGAGGACGCCGGCGTCTACACCTGCATGGCGGACGCCGCCAACGCAACCGTCGAAGCCCAGGCCCAACTCTCCATACAAGGTACCGCCAGACAACCCACGCTTTCCTGTCGAGGGAACCCGAGGAAAATCGTAAAAACATTTTTTTTTTTAGGGGTATAACTCAGGAACTGTTATACTATACGGGCTGAAATTAAAGCAGAGACTGGCGATTAGGGAGGAGCGGTGGCGAGTGATGTGCCGCTTGCTTCGGTGAGTGCTGAAAACGGTCTCATTCCATCTGATTATGTTTGGGAATGAGCTCATTAAACGTCTTTTTTAGGAGGCTGGAACAAAAGCCCCTGACGATGGGTTTTCCTGCATGCAAACCATGTAGCGGTGCACAGGCAGACATTGAGGGGCACTGCACGCCATGAAAAATGATATGTTTTGCTAGATATAGAGGCGGTGTTGACAGTGAGTGATGTATTCGGCATGAGTAGGGGATATGTGGCATATGGAGTGTGTGTGTGTGTGCCTGTTTATGTCTGCGCTGTCGCATAACTCGTCTTCACACGGGAACAACAGACAGATTTGAGCTGCCGGCAGGTGAAAAAGACAAGAGCTAGAATTAGAAGAGACTTTTTATAGATACCAGGCGACGTGGTGAGAAGGCGCACATGCAGTTTTCACACCTGCAACAGAAGCACCGCGCAGGGTCTCTTCCCAAAATGCATTACTTCAGACTATTCACAAATATTAAGTAAATAATTGTGTGTTTTTTGTGTATCGCATATTCATGTTTCTATCCTGAAACGTTTTTTCTGGGGGGCTTCAGGTATAAAAAGGCATTCGTTTTACATCTAATTTTAGGTTTAAAAAAAAAAAAAGACACCAGACTGCCGATTCTCTGCTTTTTATCACTCAAAATTCACAGTTTAGACATATTCATTTTGAGACACATTATTATTTTTTTTATATCAGCTTTAATTATCACACTTCCACGCGCAACAGCTGCTATTTCCCAAGTGAGTGCTGACTAATCTTCGCTTTCAAAATCTTACTTACTTTAAGTCGAAGCCTAATTTGTGCAAGACTGGTGTAAAATAAATACACATGTCGGTACTCGTGCCATGGTGGCTTTTCTCTAACTGGTCTTTGATGACGTCCTTATTCCAAAAGCACAAAAACAACCTACTTAATGTGAATTAACACATGCAAGAAGCTCAATCACAGCGTGACGGTTTATGCACAGGTAAGCTATAATTTATAGGAGCACAAACAATAAATAAGGCAAACTTCATGTCGGTGGTACATCTACTTTTTTTTTTTTTTTTACCGAGCCCATCCAATCACGAAGAAGAGGAGGCGGGGCAGACACCAACCGTCACATCCCACATGTGGGCCACAAGAGCAGAACGACGGCCATGAAAACTTCATACCGAGTGATCCTAACTTCTATGGCGCAAATCTGGATAGATTAAGCAATAATATCGCGCTGTTGAGACGATTTATTAATCAAATTATTTTACAATGACAGCCCTGGTGGAACAGTAGTTATCAAAAGGCCCATCCATCTTAACAATGCAGAAATAATGTACAGCTCTATCAAAGTATTTGTCAGATATCCACTCGATATCCCATGAATAAACATAAACATCCCACCAATTCACATAAAACCTCCGTGACACGCTTCTTTCGACACACCCATGGTAATTGCGTCGTAATTACTGTTGTCGGACTTTGTCATGTGTGCTTTTCCCAGGTGGAGCAACAGGATTCGGTGTGGAATGAATGGAGGGGGGAGGGGGGGCGGGGGGGAGGGGGGTGCACCCCGAGGCTCATTCCCCGCTACACTGCATTTCACACACGGCCGCATCCTGCTATGACTCCATCTCTTTCCTTCCCCCAAATGCCTTCATCAGCCCTCCGCCACACTTTCATCATTTCCCGTCGCTCACAGTCGACCGTCATGTGGACGTCTGACTTCACTCGTCCACCAGTCTCTCACCCGAACCCCCCCCCGCACCCCCCCCGCCGGCCCTCACCTCCAATATGACAAGATTTTTCGGGGATTGATTGACCGGCGCTCTCATTGTCGAAAGGCATCCGTCACTGTAACGCCCTGAAACTGTTTGATTAAATCCCACGCTGGAGACCCGCGGCCCTAATTGCATTTGCGTTATTCCAGATTCGTGAAGAAACCGGATCGTGACATTGATTTGCTCCCTTGACAACAGAAGTGACACTTGAAAGGTCAATTGA